>NW_015114106.1:97989-111168 GCF_001443285.1 Poecilia latipinna
GTAGAAAGTATCCATTATTAAATCTACTTAAGTAAAGTACAGATACACGAAAACTGTCCTTAAGTACAGTAACGAAGTACTTGTACTTCGTTACTTCCCACCACTGACAACCATTAAAGAAAACACAACGCAGAGTCCAAGGAACAGCGAGGTGTCGGACAGGGTTACACTTCTATTGACTATTAATCACCATATCTGTTAAAAACGGATATTTTTGATCATCAAGCTAAACTGTAATTATTTCCCAATTAAGCATTATTTAATGCTGCATTACTCATATTTGTTGCATATAAGCTCATTATTAATTAGTGTACTCTTACATATGATGTCGATTAACAATTTATTAATTACCCAACACTTACTGATACATTGTTCATGTTTTGTTAACTAACGGTTAGTTAGTGAAGTCAGTAGGCAGCAATTTGCAAAAAAAAAAAAAAAAGGATTATCAAAGACAAAATGTCAGTTAGCATGGACACCAGATGGTTCTTTATGAATATAAAAGCCTAAACTCCTGCTTTTCAAACTTCTTGTAGCAGGAATCTGTGCTACATTAGCCTTTAATCCCTGCCCGAGTAAAAATGACTCTTGTTAGTCACTGTGCTGCGGCTTCCTGACTTTTCTGTGCAAATTAACCCGAGTTTAGGTCTCGTAGCTGCAAATGTTGGCACTTTATGTTAAAGACTGTGAGAACTTTTGTGAAATAAGTCGGCATCCTAATGTTTTGTCAATTTGTCTTTGATAAATTGCTCCTGTAATTACGACGACAGCTTTGTGTGTCCTGACTCGTTGCATGGCTCCTTTCTAAAGTTGCCAGCATACGAATGATCAATGACTTCTTCTGTTGGGGACTGTTGAGAGAGAAGCTTAATCTAAAAATAATAAATGCCTTTACGAGCACCAACTCCAAACCTGAAACACCTCATTGTTCGCAGTCTGTAACAGAATATCATTTTCACCTCCCCTCCGCCGCCATTTCTGCTCATTACAGATTGGACCAATCCGAAGTTCAAATGGCTTGAGGTTTTGCTTTTTAGGGGCCCCGAATCTGCGGGGATATTATTTTTATAAGTCCCCACCAACCTATTTCATCGGCCGCCAAAAAAATAAACGCGTTCCTATGAATTCATCCCCATTTCCATTCCAAAAGGCTGCAGCTGTGATTGACGCGTCCTTGTTCTCTGGTTTACATTAGATGTGAAAATAATTGGCACCTGCACTCCCGCACATGCTCTGAAGCCAGGAAAAAGCACAGCAGCTGAGGTTTTCATTTCACCCCGGAGTCTGATCTCCCTCTATTCAATCCAGATGTGAAGGCGCACTCATGGAGATCCGTCTGAAATAGCTCGGGGAGATTAATGCAGACTGGAGATGTGTCACATCATCGAACTCTTCGGCTGCAGACAAGTACAGACGAGTGGCTCCGCATTGATATTTCCCTCACGCATAAACAAGCCCTCATGCATACAGAGTATCAACTTGAGTGTGTGCGCCTCTGTGTCCCCTTGCCTTCACCTCATCCTCTTCTTATCTTCTCATCCTCCCTCAATATCCTCTTCCTGCTCTACACACTTTCCCTCTGGCGATCTCTGCAGCTAGTTATCCTCAGAGAGAGCCTTTTCAAGTACATTAAGAAGCCAGTCTCCCAGCCGGCCTCGGCAGATTGGATGTGATCTTGACGGTTTTAGAGGATGTTCGGCGCCCAGGGAGAGTAATTGCGTGTGTAATTGCACACTGGGGAAAGGTAGAGCGGTATAAGGTCTGAATTCATCCCTTTTCCTGCCCTTGGGCTGCATGGACAAGTCTCATCCCAGCATGGATCCTTTCTAAAAAAACCACTGGCCTCCTCTCGTTTCCGTCTCTGCTGCGGCCAGGTTTTTTTTTTTTAGGAGTGAGCCGTGAAGAGGGCTGAAGAGGGGGACAGGTTGAGCGGTGGGTTAGGCCAGATGAGCTCTACGAAGGTGCTGAGGAGACAGATGGAGTGAGAGATTAGGAAGTGTCCTGCTGACAACCTGAGAAAAGGAGGGAGAGCAAATTTTAAGTGAGGAAATATGTTGCGTTTTTTTTTTTTTTTCTTTCTTCTTACAACTGAAGTCTCAAAAAGATCTTCAAAAATGGCTTCTGCAGCTGAGTTTTGGGATGGAAATGGGAAATGTTTCCTTTGTTTTGTCAAATTTTTCAGAGTTTTACTTATAAATTTGCTATTAGTAACATACAAGACTGACTATTCATAAAACTAGAGGACATTTTACCACGGTGGCTATAGATTGCTGACATGAAACCCACTGAGAAGTATGTACTCAGTCACTACAGTAATTATCTGTGAAAATTGTTGCCACATGTTAGGGTCCCTTCAGCTGTAAAGTAATGGTTTAAGATAGTTTTCAGCTGCTATTTTTCTGTATCTTCCTGTGGCAGATATCTGTGCAGCAATACAAAAGGAGGTTCACTGATTTTATTTTATTCTTTTTAATAACAAAAAAGTAATAAAAAAAGTAAACCGTAAAATATCACGTTGCTTTTGAATCAGTAACAGTTGCTTGTTTTAAAACAAAACAAGTGTAGATTTATTTTAAATGCTCTATTGTCCTGTAGCGGCTTGCTGCGCTACGGTACACTGTTAATTTCACTGATTAAAACCATAACAGACATGTAGTTTGAATCAGGAGCAGCAAGTGAAGAATCAGTTTTATCTGTTTTGTGTTCAGTTATTGGCCTAAATTTAAAACAAATATAAACACACACAATTAAATATCAGCTAATACACAGTTAAAGCAAGGGTACAAAACAGATTTTAATTGCTACTTTAATGACTTCCAGAAGCAGTTGGTTATGTTGCAGCTGTTGCTTGCTTATGCTTTTTTTTATAAAGAAAACAAAAAACATAACTACCAACCATCAAAGCAATTCTTTAAACAGTAATATCCTTTAATGATATTACTGTTTAAACAGTTAGGATGCTAGTTGCGTTAGCGTCCTGACACGAGCATGTACATGAACTGGAACGAAAAGTAGAAATTCAGTTACAGCTATGCCGTGTTTCCTTTCTCTCTTCCGCTGATGAAAAAAAAAAATTATATAAAGATTGAATAACAAACTAAGCAAAGACGTTTTTAACCGCATTTTGTTTTTGAGTTTCATATACAGGCTAGCTGTGCTGCTAATGCCACCTAATGCAGAAAAACCAAGTAGAGATTAGCTACAACTGTTATTTTTCTTACTGTCCTTTATCAGAGCAAAATAAATAATGGATGACAGGTAATGTCCTCCAGTGGCCAGATGGGCCAACATTCAACTGCTGGTTTGTATGTAAATAGATAAAAGTGGAGATTCAGTTTCAGCAGTATGCTTTTTAAAAAAAAAAAAAAAAAATTAAAAACTGGAGAGGAATCAAAAGCAAACAAAAAGAAAATGTTAATTTTTTTTCTAGCTTCCTGTTAAACCTACCTGGACTGCAGTGCTAATGCTAGCTTGTACGGAAACAGTTAAGATTCAGTTTCAGCTGTTATTTTTAACAGCTAGAACTCCTCTATGCCAGTGCTCTGACCACGCACCTGGGTGGCATCTCTGCTAAAAATTTTTTTTATATTTTTTTAATTAGCTCAATAGCAATGTGTGTTTAGTTTTATGTAAGTCTGTCACTGTTATTAGTAGGTTACACCCTGAAAAAACTGGCTGTTTATTCTGCTGTGAAGTAACAGTGCAGAGACATTTTTTATCCAGACAGCACCTTATGACAGGTGAATTAATAATAATGAAGATTTGTCGTCTTTTCCAAACTTGATTAAGAGTCTAATGTTGTTAAAACAAATAACAACCAAATAGACTTTTTTCTTTTGCCTAATCCAAGTAAAGCCATGAGTCATAGCTGTGGAAAAGGGAGTGCGGCTCTGAGCATTCTTCTAACAAGTCAAAACAGGCATCCACCTCCACATAACTCCAGCGCTGGGGAGTGAAAGTGTCTAACTATGTGCAGAACGGATATGACTTAATTTTACCTCACTGAAAGGAAGCCCTAGAGGCAAACTTTCACTTATCTCTGAAGGTGGCCTGCACTTCCCGTCAAGTTTTTATAGAGTGTCGTGAAATGACCAAACCAGACCAAACTTATAATGAATTCAGACAGGAAATAAAAGTCGTTTAAAGTCAGGGAACTCATCTGCAGCTGTATGAAAGCGGTCACATAATTTCCCCAAGCCCTTGCAAATCATCTTAATCAGAAGCGAATTGTGCAAATACATTCATGGTTGATGTTCTTCTGCGTGAAGGACATTAAAACTATGACGAGGAGCGATGTGCCGGGACGAAGGGGCCGGGCGGCTCACCAGTGTTTTTGAAAGAGTAATATAAAATCTCAGGAAACTACTGTGCCACGCTTGAGCAACGTTGCCGCGCGCTAAAACAAACACAGTCGAATCCCAGAAAATACAACCTGAGATGCAATAACCTTAAAACAGCTCATATGTCTCAGATAAAACAGACCGACCTGGGCTCAGATTGTATCACTTACTCTGTATGGATCTTTGTGGCTAAAGGTTTGTTATATGGAGCAAGAAAAGGAGGAAGCTGGTCTTTACATGAGCTGTGGACGGCAATGAATAAGTAAATCTGCCATTAGCATTATTATGCACACGCTGACACTTCTGTGATGAGAATAACAAAATGAAAGAATGCCATTCAATACTTTAAATACCTGTCTAACAAATCTTTTGCATCTCTACAGCCACCGTTAACAGGAAAATATGAGAGACGAGATGGAGTGCCTTTAGATGAGATTCAAACGATTTTGGATATGTCGCTCAAGATGGCCGCCGCACATATTAAAGGGAAATAAAAGGTGCAGGTATAAACTGTCTCGTGGTTTTCCAACTTGTTATTAGAATGTGTTTGTTTCAGGCGTGACAACATTCCCAGATCTGATCTTTAATTTTCAAGACAAATCGAATTTCAGAAGAATATCCTACCATATTTATGCTTAATGTACAGCGGACCCCTGGTATTTGCCCTCTAAAAATGCCTAAAACTGCCTATTTCAATAGTTAAAACACCAAATGCATGTTAATGTGCATTAATATGCAGAGTAGAGAAGTGTTGATCAAGAGCGTTTCAGCAGATTACAGCGGAGTCCAGCTGTTTGGAAGCAGGATGCAGAGGAATTAATGATGATTCAGAGCAGCGGTGTCCAAACTTTTCACCACATGAGCCAAGGCGAAAGTAATTTAGGGCCACAAAATGTAGATTTTTAAAAAATATATATTTTAATTGAAAATGCAGCATTTAAATTTTAATCTGCAAAATGTTTCCCTTTCACCAGCGAGCGAGACACAATATTCTAAAATAAAAAAGCTTGATTTTTGTAGAAAGAGGAGCTGCACATCCTTACACATCGGAAACATAAATCTGCAAAAAGCCCTGAATACAGATTGTTTTTAGCTGTTTTTGTAAGTGTAACGTCAGCAAGAAAAACAGGATATCGGTCGCTTCTTCTCCTAAAATCATTTTGTTTTACTTAGCCAAATTTATCAAATAGGTGAACCAAAACTGTTTATTAAGTTGAATTCAGGTGAAAAAGATGGTTGTTAAGAGATGAGTGCTTTGTGTTGTGTCTTCCACTTTGAGATTTCAAATTGTCTGTATCTATTCTTTAAAATACATTGAAATAGTATTTGTAAGATTATTTTCTTTTATACATTTTTCAAAGCGCCAACTTTGAGCTGGAAAACCAAGATTGTGCAATTTTTGTTGTTGTTGTTGTTATTGACAAGGACCACACAAAATCACTTCAAGAGCCACAAATGGCCCCCAGACCACACTTTGGACACCCTTGGTCTCGGGCTTTTTCACCGTATTATCAATGCTTTTTTTCCTTTTTTGATAGAACAAGCCGTTCTCAGACGAGAAAAGCAGCTTCTGGATTATGTCCACTTCACAGAGGGCTGCAGGGTGAGCAGCTAAATTGCCCGGAGATGACAGGTTTGTTGTTGCATTGCGGTAGCTTCCATCAACTTTTAGCAAAGTGCACAAATTCCCAAAACAAACCCCATTTTTATGCTGTCAGAGCCTTTCAGCTTTACGTTTTGACTGCAGCCCCTGTGGTTAGGACTGATCAGGCATCAGAGAGATGTGAAATTTGTTATCACCTGGCTGCAGCACAGACTTCAGGCCCTGCGATAACATGCGCGCATGTTCAGGGGCGGTCTCCGGTGTCCAATGAGAACGGGCGCTTTTATTCCCGGCCAGCCATCCAGGAGCTCCAGCCTGTCGCTGAGGGACGTCAGGCTGAGATTTAAGAGCTGTCACTTCCCATCAGCCTTCACTCACACACCCAGAGCAGAGAGGCTTTATCTGGCCGTCGTGTCTGTCCAGCATCCCTGCGATGCCTGGTTTAGTCTTTAATGTTGTGAGTCACAAAACAAGTACTGTACATAGGGAGGAGTTAACCCTCTAAAGCCCGATCCACACAACAACCAGAAATTCTATACTTTTACATTTAAAGCTGTTTGTTACATGTTTTTGACAGAAAATCGATCTGAAGATTAATGTTGTTATATCATAGCATTGGTTAATTGTACATTCGTTACAAACACCAGTGGCACCTGATGTAGGTCCTTCAGAACCGGAAACATCAAAATCACATTTTCCTCCAAATATTTGTTACTCTCTGGATATATTCTCTCTTTTTTTTTGGACTATTTTCTATGAACGGCAGTAATATTTCTGCATGAAATTCCAGTAGATCAACAGTTACCAAAGAGCTCAAACCAGCCAGTCAGGCGTTAGCAGCCGTAGCGTCTCTAACTGACCTCCCATTCGTTTCCTTAAGCTCAGTTTTAACTTCAGCTGGTCAATTTCTCCACATCGAGATGCAATAAGAAGCTACCACTTGATTAGCTGTTTCACTTTTTGTGTGAATGAGAAATTAAATATGTGCACCTGAATATACCAAGTATGAATGAACATATATCAATTATATTTTGATTCACGAAATAAATTCTTACGTTTTCGCCACAGCTTTTATTTAAAAGATTTTCTGAGATGTAGCGTTAGGATATTATTTGCTGTGTGACTCGATTAAAGACTTTTTTTTTTACATTTTACTTTTTATTAACCTTTACAATACAGAACTTTTTCACTCTGAGAAAGATTTGCTTCTTAGACTTTAAACACAGCCTTGATGTGTCTTGTAATAAACCCTATAGGACTTGGGTATTCGTCAGAGTCTGTTTGACAGACACAGCTCTACGAATCTGAAAATGATCAGAAAGTTCATTTGTTTCAGTAATTTAAATTAAAAAGTGACATATTCCAAGCGTTTGTTTAGTTTGTTTTGATAATTGTGGCTTACAACCGATGAAATCCCATCTTTTGCTATTACATCTTTTTCTTTCTTAGCCTCATTTTTTCTCAAGTTTGCTTGAATAAAGCCTTCAATTAAGATCCAGGCTCTTTAGCAATGAACTACTCTGTCTTTTCCCGTTATTCACCCCTGTTACAGTGAATGACTGGACAAATATTGTTCCTACGTTATTTTGAGAAACAATTAGAATTTGACGATATTCTCAATTATTGAGATAAATGAACTGAAACAGCAGCTTTTTTTTTTGAAGAAAGCAGCAGCTTTTCAAAAACAGGTAGTGGTCTCAGAAAATATGAATATCAAAAATGACACATTAAGTATGCAAATCAACAAAAATGTGTGAGCAAGGTAAAAAAAGAAAAAAAAGAATGTTTACTGACACAGGATCTGTGATCGACTCAGTGTGTTTCGTCTGTGTGATCTGCACATCACATGTTGCACAGGCCCCCCTCCCCGGCCTTTTTAATCCCTCTGCTGCCCCCGTCACTCTGTGTCACAGGAAAGCACCAGGAGGTGCGTGTGTGTGTGTGTGTTCAGGCAGCAGAAGAGTGTTTTAATGCTGCAGTTACTGTGTGTGTGTGTGTGTGTGTGTGTGTTTGAGAGTGAGGGAAAAGGAGGAAGCTCACAAGGATCGACAGATGCTGAAGGATAAAGACTTGCAGCTGAGATCTATCAGCTGCGAGGGGAGCGGGGGGGCCTGTCATGCCCCGACAACGACCCACATCCGCACGCAGAAACCTGCACCAGCCACCCTCGGTGTGAATTTTATTCCCACCAGGGTGCATGTTTTCCTGTCTCGGGGCTTTGTGTCGGTCTGGATGTGTTTGTGTGCACGCCTTTAACCTTAATTCTTACAATGCCTGCTTCATATCAGCCGTGCACTTACTGTAATTGGTTTTAAGCTACACATGCTGGTTGTGTAAACGGGTTTATGTGTGTGTGTGTGTGTGGTGAAGCCTGGCAGCTGGAGCAGACTGCAGCCAGAGTCACCAGGGACGGGGGGAGAGAGAAAGAGAGCAGGGATGCGGTTATGAAAAAGAGTTGAAGGTCAGTGCAGTGAATGAGGTCAGCCTGAATAAATGAGCACTAATAAACCGGCCGGCGTACCAGCAGTGTGTGTGTGTGTGTGTGTGTGTGAGTGAGTGAGTGAGTGTGTGAGCAACATCTTCCTCTCACACGTCAACCTGTTCAGGTACAACCAGCAAGGCGGCAAGACGCACGGGGTCAGCCGGTTTTCCCACACAGTCAGATTCCCAGACAGAGCGGGAGGTTTGTTTTTCATGCCAGCTCCACCTCTGAACTGCTGTTGTTGTCTCTAAACCGGTCTATCTTCCTCTGCTACATTTAGCTCTGTCAGCAGCCCTGCCAAGGTTTTCCAGAGGGCAGCTGAACACAAACAGCAACACGTCTGCTCTATTTTCTCCCCCCGCGTTTCTCTGCTTTCTGAAACTTCCTCGCCGTGTTTGCTTCTTGTTTCTCTAAGCAAGCAATTACATTCTGTTCTGCTGTCTGCAGTGATCCTCCAGCCTGCAGACTCTGCTTTGTGATCACTCATTTGCAGCTATACCCTTGAGCACGACAGCTCCAGCTGTACCTTTCTTTTATTCACAACTCTCCAGTAATTCTGCACTTTCGTCTCCCGGGCTGTGCAGGAGCAGCAGGAGGTGTTGATGGTGAGACGAGCTCTTCCCTCCTTTTCAGCTAATGCAAAGGGAATCATTTTAAGTGACAAATATGAAGAGGCTTTTCCTCTGCTTGTTTCCCCTCACTCGGTGGGTAGCTGGAGTTGTGTTGTGCTGAGCTGTAGCTCGGGGATCCCGTGGATCGCCCGACAAATGGAGTACCTGCAGGAGTGGGAATCAGGCTTTCCAAGAACTTTCCAAGCACTTTTTATAATGTCATTGCAACTAAATGTTATAAGAAATTATAGGTTGTTAAGATTTAATCATACAGTCAAGATTTCATTGCATAAAATTGGCTTTGTTTTGCTTTCAAGTGGTGGTTGGCAAAGGTCAGCTCCCATTTGCTAAATCTTAGACGAGCCCCCGAATTGTTACATTTCCTGATGTTGTCATGGCAATGAAGTGGTGTGAATCAGTTATCAGTCTAGCTTTTCTGCCACATTGAAGTACACTGAAGAGTGATTGTAGCATCACAAAATGTGAAAAGGTTTGATGACAGGCGATTCTCATTTGTAGGAGCACAAAATCCCGTTTTCTAACTCTATTATATTTCTTGATGTTTTGTCTTGGAGATGAAGTGATATACAATATCTATCAGTTTTGCTTTGATCAATCTGGTAAAGCCTTATGTTTTGCAGTGAGCAGTGTTTGGCAAAGGGAAGGTCAAATTGCGTTAGTTTATGGATATGATTTTTGTTTTAGGGTGTGAGATGTCTGAGTGTCAAATCCCGGACTAACCCCCAAAAATGTTACGCACCTTGACATCCTGGAGATAAAGGGAAATAAAGGCAGGAAATATATGATTATTTAAAGAGTGTTAAATCTGAAAAACATTGGATTATAATATTAGATGCTTTAAAGCTAGACGAAGGTCCCAAATCCTGGATAAGCCCCCAAAATAATTTAATTTCTTCCTTCAAAAACTGGTTGGTTTCAAAATCCAGGATGAGTTCCCAAATTGTTACAATCCCAAATTGGAGATGAAGATGTGTGCAGGAAAAATATAGTGTGAAAATAAACAGTTTCAAATTAAAGTCTGAAAATCAATGTACAGTTTGTACAGCAACTTTATGTTGCTTTATTACTTAAAATCCCAATAAATTACACGGAGTTGTGTGGATTTAATGCGACAAACTGGTAAAAAAAATAAAAACAAATGGTGCATGGATAGTTTTATTTTATTTCATAAAATCAAGGGATTTGCTTCAAAGTAGTGGTTGGTAAAGTCTTTGGGTACAAGACGTTCTGGGTTCAAATCCCAGACGAGCCCTCAAATTACTACATTCTCTGATGCTGCATGGAGGATTCAGTGATATAAGAACTGACGATAAATATATATAAAATGAGGATTTAACAAGCAGTAATGTACTGTTGCCCAGAGCCACACAACGCTACTACTGCTCTATTTCAAAGAGATGTTTTGTGAAATTATGAAAATAAATAAGAAATGAAAGGCAAATTCTGAAAAGTTACCAACATAAAACTATCAGCACTCATATAAAAATGATTTTATGCCACAAATCTAAAAATGACCAGCAAGTCAGTGAACTGCAGCTTCCGGTTATTTCACATTTTATTCCACAAATGTAAACAAAAAAATGCTGAAATCAATCCTACAGACGTGTGAAGAAGCATGCATCAAATGGAACACCTCTGTTCATGCACACCGACTACCACATGGGGGCAGTGCAGCCACAGCTTTGAGAGTCCTCCCCTTGTCTCCAGTGTGTTAGTGTGAAATGGTATTAGCGGTGAGACAGGGGGGCTCAGAGTAAACAGAGGTGTGTGCGTGTGTGTGTGTGTGTGTGTGTGGTCCTCGGCAGATCCTGTCACCCAGCTCATCACCTTGCTCCTGCTGCAGGATGGAGAGGCTCCTCTGCATCCTGAAACATGCAGATTCTCCCTTGTTTGGACCGGGCTACACCTGGATTTTCCCATCATGGTGCATTTTTTTTTTCTCTCCTGAAATGAACCGAAACCCAATTAAAAGTAGCGCCTTTGCTCTCCAGTAACTGCTCCACTTGGGATGCTGTTCTCTGAAACACATTTAGAGCTCGTACAGAATGTCAGGTTGGCATGGTTCTGAAACTGCATCTGGGTTCATCTGTCCCAGTGAAACCCTCCATGTGATGCGCTGCAAGTGCGCTGAGGGCGCTCTTACTCTTCAGTCAGGTTGCTCAGCAGATTGGTGAGCCTCTAAAAGCGGTGTGTGTGTGTCTGTGTGTGCGTGTGCGTACTACGGGGGGGAGTTCTTTAGTGTCTGAAAGAAGGCAGAATACAGCGCCTGGGAGTCCAGAGGTCCGAGACTGGGGGCCCCCCCTCCTGAAACTAAAAAGGAGGAGGAGAATAGGAGGTCCGCTCTCCTCCCCTCTCCGCGGAGAGCCTGGAAGAATTGCGCTCCGTCCGTGCGCCCTGCCTTGCTTGCCAGTCGGAGGATGGGGATTTTTTTCCATTCATCCACGTCCCCTTTTCCCCTCCTCCTCCTCCTCCGCCTCCTCTCAAACAAGCCAGTCGCTCTGTCAGTGCGCTGCGAGCATTAGGGCGAGTCAAACCGGTGGGATTTTAAGGCGCACAGACGGATGAGATAACTGCACGGAGCGCGCTCCTCGGGTCGTTTCGTTCCTGCGCTCCGTCGGAAAAGGCGGGACTGATGCCCACTGAGTCGCATCTTTATGTTCTTCACCACTTCACAAGTTTCACGCCGGCCTGCGTGTGGCATCGTTAGGACGGACTCGCTTTTCTAGCTCTTTGGCTTGTTCGTGTCAGGTTTTTTTATTTATTTTTTTTGTCCTCTGAATTTGCTCTCGGATTAATTTTCGAGCTGGATCTTGGTTTCCTTTTTGTTCCCCCTCTAGAAACGAACATATTTTGTGGATTTACTGCCTCTGCATTTTCTGGCAAAGAGAGAGAGAGAGAGAGAGAGAGAGAAAGGATTGTACTTGACTCCCTGAGAGGATGGAGCTGTGGATACAAGTGGCATCTTTCTCATTTTAAACACATTCCCAGCTGTTTTTTTTTTTAATTTTTATTATTCCTCTTTTGTCTTCGTCTCCTACACAAAGTGACCGTATTTAAATTCAGCTGAGCCAGATATGCTCGGACGTGAGAGAACAAGGTAATGGGAGAGAAATCAGACCGAGAGAGCCAAAGAGAACAAGGGAACGTTGTTCAGCGAGGAAAACAGACAATTAGGGCGCACAGAAAAGGCTTCAGAATCTGCTTTCTGGAGGCGATAATCTGTTAAAAATATCCAATTCAGTGGAGATCTGCTTGAGCCCTAGTGTTCTGTTTTTATATATATATATATATATATATATATATTTAAAGAAACTGTTTCTGATGAGAAATTAATGGGGAAGTCATGGGAACGGCTCTGAAATAGTGCGCAGAAGAACCTGTCGATTTGGAGACCAGGACGCACGGATTGAACAAGTTTCTCCTCCAGCATTCAGCGTTTCGGATCCATGTGGTTTTGCGTGGCTGGCTTTTTAATCCCACTTTAACTCTTTATGCCTTTAATCCCGATCGGTTGATTGATTGTTTTAAAGCGGCTAGCTGCAAAAAAAAAAAAAAGAAAGCACCTCTGCCAGCCCCTCCGGCGAGATTATTGTTGCTGTCTTTTCGATGGGGCCGCACATGCTGGGTGTCAGGGTTGAGATGGCGTGTCGAAGGAGCGGGAATGGATTGTGGGTCCTGCTGGTGTTCCTACTGGATTTACTGGGAACCACCGCCAGCAACATGGAGCCCATCTACTGGAACTCCATGAACGAAAGGTAAGACCGAACCGCAGGTCTGAGCTCAAAGTTTGAAATCATAAAGAAAAGTTGATTCCTTCAGAAAGCGTGCTTGAATTCACGGAACTCCAGGCTGCGAGGCGGATTTAACAAACTCCCGAGGAGATTAGCGATGCAACATGACATGCACGACAAAGTTAGAGAGCAGGCCTTCCTCAGAGCGCAGCCTCGTGTTATTAACCCGAGCAGTCGTCTCGTTATCAAATGAAGCTTTAAAAGCGGTTTGTGTTTTTGCTCTACGCTTCAGACGCCAGTCTGCTCTTCACAGCCAATCTGATGCGGGTTCTTTCTCCTGGAAAGCAGAGGCGGCTCTAGAAAGTTGTTAACTGGGGGAATGGGAGGCGGG
>NW_015114106.1:114357-155182 GCF_001443285.1 Poecilia latipinna
CTGGTAGTCGTTGGGAGGCACAACAAAACAGAAAATGATCAGATATTTATAAACTATTTATTTCTTTCAATGCAAAGGGTACAGAAAAAATTTAGATCAAATCCCATTAAATGAAGTAGGTGTTTTTTTTGTTGTTGTTTTGTTTTTGCAGAATATTTAATACTTAACACATTTTTACCATTTTGCTCTTCATGTTGTGTTCTCTGTAATCTAAAGTCAGATTCTCCAAGTTGCCAGATGAAAATATGATAATAACTTTCCTTCGAGTTGTAATTCTGACTGGAAATGTCGATTCCTTCTGAGTTCAGTACTCAGTATGTCTGTCAGGCACATAAAAGGTTGTAGGTGTATGTAGTTTATGAGCACTTTGAATGGTTTATTTTTACCCAGTGTCACACATACAACCATGCAAGCTCCATTGCAAAGTGTTTGAGTCTGTCAGACGGAGAGAAATTTTATTGTCGGGTTGCGCTGCTACTAGTAAATCACACTGGTGTAATTATTTGCAGCTAAAATCTAATGAAATTGGGTGTAACTTCCAAGACGAGTGCATGATTATAGAGTGAAACGAGCAAAACAAGCTGAGATTAGCTTGTTAATTAGACAAGCTATCCGCTCCGACGGCTAGCCTGCAGTCTGCTGCTTTACAGACACTCTGCTTGTACTTAGTTTGGTAGTTATGCGCAAAGTGTTACCGTAATTTATACTGGTGTAAACTTTTCTGAGCAGCCAAATTTGTCTGTTTTTGAGCAAGGAAAAGTTTTAGGACCCCCTTTTTCAGTCATCTGACCTGTAGCAACAGGTGGGGGAGGGTTGGATTTTATTTATTTATTTATTTGCTCTGTGTCTGAAGGAGACTCTGGTCACTCTGACTCTTTCTGGATTTAAAACCTGAAGAATGCCTCAATGACAAAAATGAAAAAAAAAAAATGTCTTCGTGACCTTTATGGTAATTAAAGCAAAAATAAGCAACAACATTCTCCACAAAAAGGAGAGAGGAGTGAAAAAACACACCCCAGAACACATATGCACATAAAAGTGTTTGATATTTGGAGGGTTGGGTTCTCTCCCTCTTAGTTGGTGGCACCAGTGTTGGAAAAATCCCTGGGAACTGCAGCTATAAAGACTCTTGTATAACGCTGTAATTGCTGCTGCTGGCTGACCTTGATTAGAGCTCAGGTTGATCGGCGGTGCGGCTCTAAATCACCACACGTTGCCCACTTGGCCACTCGTGTTTGCGTCCCTCATTTGTGTCCCCCCCCCCTTCCCTCCATGCCCTCTGGTGGAGGTGTTGGGCATTATAGACTGAGGAAATGCCATTTTAAACACCTCTCCTCTGTCCACCCTTAACGGCCGACACCACTTTACCTCGCAGCTCTGCCAATTTGTCTGAGTGGGCCTGGAAGGAGGTGGAGGAGGAGGCCGTGGTGGTGGTGGTGGTGGCTGCTTGTGTGGAGGTGAAATTGGGAATAAATTAGAGTACAGATATTTTCCAGCTTGATGAAAAACTGCCAGCATGGAACGCTGGTCTTGAATAGCTCGTGTTCCTGGTGAATGTGCCCACATTACACACCTCATTGTGGAAAGACAGCGATGGCAACCCCCCAAAACCATCCTCGGCTCACACCCATGCCAGAGGCGCTCTCTGTTTTCTTTTTTTTTTTTCGTTTTTTGTTTCGGGGTGGGGGGGGACTAACAGGTTTTCACATGCTGTAGGCCACGGCCTGCCCCGAGCAGCTCCACCACCACCACCTCCTCTCCTCACGGAGGCGACCGTGCGTGGGCCCCCGCTGTGGAGTGAGGCACGGAGCCCTTAATGAGGGCTTTTTGTCAGCAGTGGGTGGATTCGCCCAACGGGGGAGTGTAAGAGCCGGACACGGGAGGGTAATTTCCAGCGAGGAAGCAAAGAGCTTTGGCTTTTTTGAGGCCTTACAGGTGATTCCACGCCATTGTCTCCTAATGGAGTTTAGCGTTGGGTGGATGTCAGGGCTCAGCGGACGGGGCCCGCCTGGCAATTAGACGCCAGACTCCGCAGTCATTCCTGCAGATTTACTCACTCATATATTCAAAGTACAAAGCCTATTGTATACTACGGGGCTTATTCATGGAGCTTACTATTCATAGTTAATCAGCTTAGTCATTCTGTGAGTTTATTTTCTTGGTGCTTTTACATACTTTCATGTGCTTGTTTCTTCCTTGCTGCCTACTTGACAAGAGCTGTACTTTAGTTTCGGCTAACCCCGGGGCGAAATAGCTTTTTGCCCATGGCTGAAATATGTTGAGAGCCGCTGCTTGTTTAAATAGTGTGCATCTTCCAGCGAGAAGCTCCCGGAGCCCACACACACACACACACACACACACATCTGTGTTTTTCTTCTTTAGCCCTGAAATGAGGCGAAGAGCAAGCAGAAGCAGTAGCCTGTATCAATCAGGTGGCGGAGCGAGTTCGCGTTTGGGTCACATGTTGCCTTGCGAAGCAAATGGACTGTCGCATTGTTAACCTCCGGACCTTTTCTCAATACGCAGCTTTGAAGTGCGGACCGTCCACCTGCAGCCTGCCTCCACATCATCTTCCATCTTTCTTCCCCCCCCACCCCACCTCAAACCGCCTCCTGTGCTCTCTTCACGCTTCCCCATCTCTATGTTCTCCCTCCTTCTGTCGGTTTCCGTCTGTCTCTGTCCTTTCTTCGCTCCGTCATTCCCTCCCTTCGGTGCAATGACCAGACGTAGCAAATTGGAAACATGTGTCACATCCAGCTACTAATTACGGCGCTGCAGCAGTCGATGATGCAAACAAAAAAATGTGTTGGGGACGAGAGAGGTGACGCAGGAAAGAGAGCCATCTGTGGCTGTAATACCGTCACACTGCAGCGTATGATAAATAAATCCTCATGTTAGGAATTAAAACGGCTCCGGGTCACGTTGCCATTTCTTCCCGACCTACTTCTATTCAACGCCTGCACACTTAAACACTGCCTATATGTTTGTTTCTATTCTTACTTACATATTTTGGTTTTAGAGACAAAATATTATGAAAATAGTGAAAAATGAGCCATTAAAAAAAGCTGACAGGAGGAATATTCTGGTGCATTTGTCTCATCTTGAAGGAGAGATGATGTCATGGCGCTCTACTCTTTGGGTAACTCTACTCCTCACCTGTAGGAGGCACTATAGAAAAATAATGATACTTCTACACAGCAGTAATGAGACCATAAGACTTGGGGAGACAAGCAGATCGTTTCTATACGTGCAAAATTATTTTTTGCCTTATTTAGTTTGGAGTAGCTTTTTGAATTTTTGGTTAATTTTTGCAAAAACAACTTTTTTGATGTTGCAGTTGCTGCTTACAAGACAAAGGGAAATCAAAATCACTATAATTTTATGTGTTTATTTGCATTCTTCATGACATTTTGACAAAAAAAAAAGCACCTTTTGGATTTCACATACTCGTACCAAAGAACCTTTTCTCGTTTAATACATTATTACCACATTAATGGTAACAAGTTATATAGCGGAAACGTGAAGCTTTAGCAACATTTTCGATAAACGTAGCAGAAATGCATTCAAAACCTGCTTGACATCTTAGCATTTCATGTTTCCTACCCAACTTTAGAAAATTGAAAACAAGAAAATATGTTGGAAATGTGCAAAGCCAACGACGTAGAAGCATCTGTTGATTTCTAAACATGTGCTAACCAAGTTTGACTTTCATTGTCTTTGTTTAGCGTAAATAAATATCTACTAGAAACGTCTAAACATCATTTTTAAAACAGATGGGACAATGACTGGAAATAGCCATAAAAAAGAAAGATGTCCATGGACATCCATGATAATGGAGGGAACGGCTGGGCAATGCAGCGGACGCCGTGACATCAGCGTTGGCGCACGACATCATCCGCCAGGTCGATAGCGTCAGCTGTAAACTTTAGATTAGGGTCATAGAGGGCTGCACCCACCCTTTTATTGACCCCCCACTGAAATTACTGCAGCCTGACTGAAAGGGAAAGAGACAGAGGTGTTCAGGGAGAACCATAAACAGAGAAAAGGGAAAACAGAAGAGGGAGCAGAGAGGAGGCAGAGATAGTCCTAACCCTAAGTAAATCAATAGCAGTTAAGTCTCAAGTGCCAATACAGTTTCTGCTGGAGGAAGAGGGAACTGAACTGGAACGATCACCTTGGGAAGACCTCCTCCCTCCCCTCCCCGGCTCTCCAACACCCAGAGCTCGGACATACATTATCCTTATCTCAGCATCTCCCATTATTGGTCTTACACGGCCGCCCTAATGAAAGATCGAATCTTACATTACAGCTCAGGAGTTTGGGCAGGGTGTAGTGGCGGTGTAATGATGGAGCGGTCGCCGGGGTGGAAGGTGACCCCCCCCCCCCACACACACACACACACAAACCCAGAGCTGAGAATGCGAGCAAAGTCCAAGAGGATTTTGGCTTTCTCTGATCACGACATATGGAGTTCTGACGTTTCTTTGGCCTTTTTTGCCAGTTTAATTTCAGCATCTGCTTTCTCTTTCGTTTTTTTTTCTCCTCTCTCTTTCCATACTTTAGTAAACGGCTGTGGATTATTGTAAACGCTTGCTGAGGGTGGGCGTCTCCTCGCTCGGTGCTCGCGGTGGCTTGTAATACAACTGTTCCCCTTAAGATCCACATTAAATTTTAATCCCCCCCCCCCTCCTCCACTCACATGCTTCTTAATAATTCATTAATCAGCAACTAATTGGCGCCATATAAAAGGCCAGCTATAACTAGGCTAAGTGTTCCAACAAAAAAGAGAAATATAATAAGGAGATAAAAGGAAGCAGGAAATGTCTCGGCGGTGAGGGCATTTCGGCTGCCAGTGGAGGACGTATTAGCGGGTCAAACAGGATGTCATGTCTGTGGCGTGTCTTTCTCACACCCGAAACTCCACGCCCGCTCTCACCCGCACTGAATCCACCCATCTCTGAAATATGTATTCATCCACACTGTAACTAAGAAGAAGTGCCTGCAGCTAATCTCCTTAGGCGATTTAATTAGACAACGTCTAGTTGTCGTGTTTTTTCTTTCTTTTCTTTTTTTTTCTTTTAAGTGTGAGAGTGGGAGAAAGAAAGGGGCTAAAATAATAAGAACCACATTGCACAAGCTGCCTGTTAACCCAGACTCTGTCTCCCCCTACCTTTTTTTTTTTTCTCTTTCCCCCCCCCCTTTTGGTGAAAAAGAGGAGTGTGCGTGAGTTTACGAGCTGAGAGCAACAGGAGCTGTGAAAAGAAGTTTCAGCTGATGTGGCAGGATAGAAAGGCCAGGGGAAGAAGGAGGAAAAGGAGAGCAGCCAAGTCCAGCCAGAGGCTGAAATCCCTTTTTTCCTCTTGTTTCTTCTTTTCTTTGGGTGTTTTGCGGGGCAGGCGGGACGGACAGGTATGCGACTTGTCGGGTGAAAGTACATGCGAAAGACGTGGACGTGTTCTAGTTTTGCGTGTCGCCATGAGGGGAACGTTCTGCTGCATTAAAGCTGCAAACTTTAACGCGTTTTATTTGGCTTTTATGTGACAGACTAATAAAAAGTGGTGGGTGTAAAATTGCGCATTCTTCTTTGCAAAACAGTTCGAGCTCAGTCAAACTGAAGGGAAATGATCTGTGAACACCGCTTTTCAGATCTCGCCACCGATTCTTAATTGGATTTAGGTCTGGACTTTGACTGGGCCACCCGACACACAATATGTGTCTATTTTTAAAACTCAATTCGATTCGGTTTGTTTATCTGCAGTGCTAATTCACAACAAATGCGGATCTAAAAAATACATTTCCAACTGATTCTAGTTGTCAAACAGTAAAGAAAGCTCAGATTATTATTTTATTCTCAGAATCCTGACTTTAATCTTCTGAGAAAAGTCAGGAAGTTGACTGCACAAAATTTATTTTGGGTTGTCAGATTAAGGGCTATAAAAACATGCACTCCACACATACTTACTCCACACACTTCCTAATTATGCATCACTCTGTGTCTGTTTTTCACATAAAAGCCCCATAAGATACACTGATCTCTTCGAGAGGCTCAAACTCTGCTCCCGTCTCTGTTGGACCCATGTAGAAAGTGTGTGGTCCTTTTAGTTGCATGCACAAGTGTGCACTAAATGCACTTGGGAAAGATGCTAAACAAGGTACAGCAGTTGTGAACACACACACACACACACACACACACACACACACACACAGAGGAGAGGTGAGGTTATTGGCACCCGTCACGGATTGTTGTTCCAGGAGGAATTCATTCATTATTTTATCGCTCGATTATAAGTTTATTTGGCCGGGGCGGCGCACATTCATCAACATCATAACAGCCATAAAGCGCTCTTGTAAATATGCTGGGGTTAGCTCAAGAACTAATTTACTCCCCTGCCTCCTCCCCGACCCTCCGCGAGCTTCAGAAATGACTTTGGGATTTTTGTAATTGTTAAAAGTGCTGATGTTTAGGATGAAGCAGATTAAAAGTGCACGGCTGGCTGAGCTCGTTCAAAATGTTGAACCCCGTACAGGAACAAGCAACTTGTTTTTTTTCCTCCTCCCCCGCCCCATCTCTGGAAATGCGCAGGCTCTTCACAGGGTGGCGGTGGTAACAGTAATCCAGGCCATAGGTCTGACGGGGTCACATGTGTCCAGCATCACCGGGCAGATTGCCCTGTGTCTCTGAACTCGGAGCCCCTCGTACACACAGGCCCCTCATTAGCTTGCTTCACAGCACGCTCTGCCTAAGCAGGATCATCCAATCCTCCTGGCAGCGTTCGGACTGGGCCAGGTCAATCCTCGTCCCCTCCGGGGGGCACAAAGAATCCGACTATATGTACAGGACAGGGGGCCAACCAGCTTCCGTCACATTGTTCGTTTCCTCCTCCTCCTCTCATAATCGCTTTAACCTCCACCTCCATCCATGTACTCCCTCCTTATTTGAACCTCGGCTCAGTTTGTTCCCTTGCACATCTTTCCCCTGTGCTGAATCTGGCTCACGTTGCAGCAGTGACTCTGGCGTCGCTCCAGATAAACAGCATCTCGGCGGAAGGACGTTTATTGTTAATTAGTGCTTCTGGATTCTCATGTGCCGGCAGGTGCGTGTTTGCACGAGAAACACTAACCCGGTTGTTAAGATTTTACAAGCTGCAAGATGTTTCGACTGCGACACACGCAAATCTTCTTATCTGGTAGTTTACACTGTTATTAAGTGCTGGAGTCTTGTTTTGATTGCGTAGGAAGATCAGTTCAACCTGCATTCAGCTCGTTTCCAGAAGTGTCCTAACAACAGACGTGTGCAAAGGTCTTGTGTTGCTCCGTTTTATGCTCAAAGCAGCCAACTTAGCACAGAACTCATTTCAATCTGGATCTTTAGGTGCTGGAACAATTTGTTCTGTCTGCTTGAGTTGGATCTATTAAAAAAACAGACACCTCCCTTTGACGCACAGAAAGTGACAATAAAGAGCCATTTATTGAAGGCTTGGGGTCTACTAGATGATCAAGTAAAGGACGATGCCTCCCTTGGGTTTTATGCCAAGCCTGAACATTTTCCTTCTTATTAAAAAGGGGCCTGGTGTGTTATGGGCAGGTGCAAGAAATGAACTACTCAGGGAAAGATAAAGGCATTAGGAGTGGTTTACATAGTCGCACAGTTGCATTACAGCAAGATCTTCTTTGGTATAGTTTTTGCTTTTTTATGCATGGGTTCTGTAAGTCCGGGTCCATGGTTTCCACCTGGAGGCTGAAGCCGAAGAGTCCAAGTACCTCAGAGAACAGATTGGTGCCCCTTCTTCTGTTATGCAAGCACTGCTCTGGTCCGTTGCGGTGAAAAGTCGGGCTCTTGATCTTTGGGTCTGTATCCATTACAACCTTCATATTTGGTCTTAAGATTTTAAACTTGACCAAAAGGAAGGGACTCTTGATACTAAGGACTGAAATGATCTGCCTCCTGAAGAAGCACTGTCAAAAAAGTAGGTGCTCTTCCACATTTAGACACATTTAGACACGTGTGTATTTCCTGATGAAAATCCCCCAATGCAGACCCAGAAAGCATAAGAGGATCTACATTACCCTTCGGACCTATAGGAACACCCAGGTCGGATACTGCACTCTGATACCGTTAGACAGGTGGAAAACGGTTGATGGTTTCTCTCCATGCTCTCGGGGACACTCCTATGGTTCTGTGGCATACTTTGCATGATTGCCTTTGTCTCCTTGTTGTTTTGTGATGGCCTGGTGACCACCACTCTGGATGAAGTGGATACAGAAGACTGACAGATGGTGCGGTTGAAATGCTTTGCACACTTCTTTATGCAGTAACCTCGGCGCATTCAACACCTACTGGTAAATTATTGAAAAATATGTTGACAACAAGTTGAGGCACTCCTATGGTAATAACATCGTGCACCATTGTAATCCCTGAATTGACTCATTAAAACAATACCTTTAAAAGTGGTTTTGCACCTGTTTTCCCCTCAGGCAACACGGCTCTTGAATCCTGATTTGCATGGACCGGCATCCAGTTACGTGTAAATTGTAAAATGCAAAGCAAGACCCTAATGTTTTGTGCTCTTATCTAGCAGTTGGTTCATTGTTCCTGCCAGAACTCATCCCTATTGTCGGTCTTTACATCCCGTCACTTTCATCAGCAGCAGAACTCCATCAGTCCCGTCTCTCCGTCTGCCAATGGACGTCAACGCAGAGCGGCGATTGGACGCGGGCCCGAAATGGTTCTCCAAGCTGAATGTTAAGGAGGGAGCATGTGTGTGTGTGTGTGTGTGTGTGTCTGTCTACACAAGAGAGACGAATGAGTCGGTTTACTGGTGGACAGCTGTGCCATGTCACAGTTGAAGTTTTGGCAAACATCTTAGACCAAAATGAGCAGAAGGGCAAAAATGGAAGGAGCGGGGGGTTGTCAGGACGGGATGAGGCAACGATAGAAGATAGCAAGACAGCTGACAGGCACAGAAAAGCAGGACTGAAGTGCAAGAGAGGGTTGACTGAGGAGAGAGATTGATGGTTTGGGAGGCCATCCGGGTTTGACAAAGCTACTGGCTGAGGGGACACGGCTCAGACAGGGAGAGTGACTGATGATCGGTAGGTCACCACCATGACTAGCTGCTTCCTGCTCAAATACAGCCGAGCTCACCCCTCATTCCTCATTACTGACAACTTCCATAATATTTAGCCCCGGTAAGGTCCAGCATGAAACCTAGTAAGCTTTTAAAGACTTTATTGACATTTAGGGCAGAAAGAGCTCTTTGATCAACTTATCAAAGAGCAATTGAGTGGTTACCCTTCCCCCCGATCTATATTTTATTGAATTCATATGATATGACGATACACTACAAACACATACTGGGCTTTTACAGCAGTCAGGAGACAGTTTGTATAACTTAGAGTGGCCGGATTGATGGCAGCTGCCTCCTAGCGGAACAATGTGTTGATAGACTTCATTAGCCTAAAGCCAAATCAATCCCTTTCACAGGGAAGCTGCTCTTCCACTCCATAATCAATTTTCAGAGTTCACTTCGGTTCAGGATGAAGCCTTGTAATTTGCATTCCATCTTGTTTTTCTCCAGCTTACCGACAGATGCATTGTGAGGATTACAGAAAGACCAAAAACGAGAAAGCAGCCCCAATGTTCTCGCCCGCCTCAGTTAGACTGTTGTAGAGTCTGAAAGCGCTTTGGTATTCTCTGTTCCGACGCTGCGAGTTTACGAGAATATTTTCCCGTTTTTCATAGCTCAAATGGAACGTAGACTTACAAAGTCATTCCAGGGATGGCAAAAAAAAAAAAACAAAGTCAAACAAACACAAGCAGATAGTTGCATTTGGATGTGATGGAGTGGTTGCAGGTGGGCCCTGCTTTAAATAACCTGATTTGAATTGATATTTTTGGCATGAGAGGCTGTTATCCTGAGATTTGCAGAAACACAAAGAGCCACAAAAAGTAAGCATACATGAATCACTCGCCTGCAAGCAGTGTGTTAACAAAGCAGAACAACTTCTCACTGCTCGGCTACAAAACACTACTCAGATTGCATGTCTGGTGTGTGTGTGTGTGTGTGTGTGTGTGTGTTCATGGGGTCCTTTGGCTGCATAGTAGCTGTCTGGTCTCTTGTGAGAAACCTATTACTCCCAGGACTCCCAAGCATCTTAGCTTTAACATAATCTTTACCATTGACTCACAATAGGTCAGAGATGATCCTCATGCTAAGAGGCTTTGGTGGGAAACGCTGTCTTGGTCTGGCGTTCCCCACGTTAATAACAACCAGTCATATTGAAACCTGGCTTTCCAATAAAGGAACACGTTTATTAGCCCCTACATGCAAAAGCTCAGGTCTCCACCTCAGATCTTTTGCAATATTCTCCACGCCGTTCCCTCAGCAGTCTGATTATTTTTCCAGGCTTCACACTTTCTTTTCCTCAGTTGCTTGATTGTGCACACATATGCATAGTTCTAATTAGGAGTTAAAAGACTGTAGAGCGAGCGTAAAGCATCTGGCTTCGGCATTAGCCCATCATTGTTACAGTCTTTGGAGAGGCTGACCTTGGCATGCGTTAAGGGGGAAAATTCATGCCTCGTTTACTGGTTCCTGTGTAGGGCCTAATTTAAGTGGTTCGGACATAAAAATGCGAGTTTGTGATGAAAGTTTAAGATTGGGTTAACTCTTGTTTTCGATAGCGATTCTGCCCTTTCGTTTTAAGGACTTTCAGCCGCCGCTGAGAGTTGTTTATGTCTCTTAAGCTTGAAGAAATTCTATACTGAGATTTGGGAAAGCTTCACCGTGCCACATGTTTATCCGAACAAAAAAGCTTATTGCCCTTTTCAAAGTTATTGAGACGAAAATATTTAAAAATGTGGTGAAAGTTAAGAACCATGGCGATCCTCGTTGTGGCTGTGCAAGGTAAACCAGTCATTGTCCTCTTTGAGTCCACAAGATACTTTAGAAATGTGACTCTTCTAGTCAGTATCCCGATTTTAAATTAAGCTTTAACAAAGAAGTGGAAAATTGTAGTAGTTTTCCAACTACATAAAAAAGGTACACATTTCCTGTGTAATGTCAGCGTTTGTCGGTTTTTAATGACGTTTACACATTTTTTTTAAATATAATTTTTATAATTTAAAAAATAAATAAATAAAAGCTCAGGCTTTGCTCACAGTTATGGTTTTATGCAATGACATCGATGGCTTTATGTCTGACTGCTGCAAGTGGCTTATAACTTTAGCTTAGCGTCAAATGTAGAAACTTGACCAAATGAAACTTTGGCTCAGATTCCAACCAAAAAAGCCAAAAAATAGCAAGTAGCAAACAGCAAGAACGGTTCAGTTTGCTACTATTTAGGATTTTGCTATGATAACTCCAGACCATAATCATTTCCAAATGTAATAATTTACTGATAAAATCAGTATGAATTTGTAAATGTTGCTGGTTTAAACATATCAAAGCACTGGCCTTCAAATATTAGCTTGTTTAACGCTAAATTACTGAATCAAAGATAAGAAATTATGAACAAATGCTACGGCTAAAATAGGGTTAGCTGAAAAGCTGGTTTAGTCACAGTTAAGATACCAGATACTGAAATCAGTACCTTCAACTTGAACATTTTACAACATGTAAGCATCTGGATGAGTTTATTATTATTATTATTATTATTGTTATTATAAAAGTTCTGGCCTGGGTTCCAGAAAGAAGCAAAACAGTGTTTAGCAAATGCTAAAAATAGAGCGCATGAAGTGATGTAAGCCATATCAAGACTGGTTAAATGAAATTTAAGGTATTTTTCTTTTTCTAGTCGTGGTTTGTTGGTCTGGCCAAAAGCTAAGTAGAGCAGCAGAGCAAATTGATCAACTTCTTTTTCTGGTTAAATAAGATAGCAACTGAATCCCCTTGTATACTGGATTGTTTATTCAGCTTTTTGGGTTTGTGGGATGGAAAAAAAAAAAAAAAAAAACATTCCTTTGTTTTCCTTAAAGTTAAACAGTCCTGAGAGCCTTGTTGTTTTTCTTAGACTCAGAAAGTTATGCTCAGTCGTGGGTTCCAGACTCGCTATGGATAATCTCAAGAATGCGCAGTTGTCACACTAAAACAACTAAAACAAAATGGTTGTCGAGCTAAAACAACTTCCCACTGCCTGAGCAGCAGACATTTCCCAGCTACATACGAGTGTCTCCAGCTGAAAGAATGATTTAAGAACCCAACTAAAGTAAACGACCCAACTGCCTCCAAACGGCAGCGTTTTCCAGTGTAAGGCCTCCGCTTTTGCGCCGTGTTGTTGTGAACAAGTGACTCTAATATGATCCGTCTTGCACAGAGAGCCGCGGTGGAATGGATTGCTGTTGATGTTTCTGGTATCCCGGCTCTGGGTGGAACGTGCAGCTCTCGAAATGACGGAGCAGCTTTCAGGCGGTTCTGGTCTCCTCCGCTCTGTCTCTCTTTACGTCTTTTTTCTCCTCCGGTCTCCCGGCGAACGCTAACACACACCAGTTCGTATGCAAGCTGGGTTGCACTCACAGGCAGTGCGTGCGCACAGCGGCGGGCCCTGAATATTCACACACACACACACACACACACACACACACACACACACACACACACACACACACACACACACACACACACACACACACACACATTCTCATGCATGCACAGATGAAAAAATGTTATTGCTTCCAGTGCTGGAGAAAGTCCAAGTGGAGGGTTTGAATTTCCTCTGAGGTACACTCCTCCTCCTCCCCCTCCTCCTCCTCCTTCTCCTTCTCTTTCTCCTTCTCTCTCTTTTCATCAGCAGCATACCCCTCAATCCCTTCTTCCTCTCCTCCATCTCTGCTCTCTCTCTCTCTCTGTTGCTCCCCATGAACAAAAGAGCTCCCTTCCTCGAGCTTCCACTGAAAGCCCTCACACACACTCGACTCTCTGGCTTCACACTCTCCCACACGCACTCTTATTCCTCTCGTCGTCTGCAAAACCCAGTCCACTTCTCTGTGCTAATCTCCCTTTCAATTCCTTTGTCTTTTCGTTTGCCGCTCTCTCTCTCTCTCTCTCTTGTTGCCTGACTCACCAGTGTAAGTTTCCTTCTCCACATATCCAAGCTGTTATCATGTTACAGCTGGTTGGCAGACAGTAAAATTTATTCCTTCTCTCTCTTTTTTTTAATAAATTGCTCTCATCTCCTCCTCCTCTTCTGTTTCCTTTTTTTTCCCCCACCCAACAGCTTCTTTTGTTACGCTCCTTCTTTGTGGGTGGTTCTTGATCTGGAGTCTCTGTTTCTCCTCATTTGCTCATCACTGTCCAGCAGTAAATGGGACCTCAGGAGAGAAGGCGGAATGAATGATCGTGATTGCCTATCACTGCGGCGTCAAAGTAATTTGGGAGCAGCATTCCTGCCCTCTCTTTCGAATATTCTGCAAACCCAGGAAGCCTCTTCCCTCATTAGCTGACCTCCCTTCCTGAAAGTTTTCCTCCTCTGCATCGCTTTTGCTCTCTTTTATGGCGCAGCTGTATCGCAGGTTCCTAACCGCAGGAGGGAGGAGAAAACAGATGGAGCGCACTCTTTTCTTCCCATTATTCCTTCCCCACCACACAGAGAAAGACAATGCAGAGAAGTGTTGATGTTAAAAAAAAACAAAAACAAAGTTCATACTTGGGTCTAAAGTTTTCCGTTGAGCGTCTGTGGATATTAGAGACAGGTCTTTGTGAGATCACAAATGAAACTGTACTAAATATTTGCATTTGTTTTGACGTGTTTTTACAAGTGAAATGCAAACAGTTAAGCAAATCAGTTTGGGGGGAAAAAAATGCCGCAGAATCGTGCTGTGGGATTATTTTTCTTAAAGCAACCTCTTAAACAAAATATGAACAGTTTGAATAACAGGCAGTTTGTCTTTAAGCCCGTCATGTGTCTGCTAGGAAAGTAGAACATGAGGCTGGATTTCACTTTTATTAAATCAGAATATGTCTCAATAAACAAGAAAGGTTTTAGCATAGCTAAATAAAGATGTGCAATGTTTCTGACTTGTTCATGTGTATTTTTCCACTAAACGTTTAGATTTGCAGCATAAACATCCTAACTGTTGGTGGAAAAAGCATCATAATTACCTGCGGGCATCATTTATTTACATCACAAAAGCCGTCTTATCAGGGCCGTGTACACTGGAGCCACACTTTGTGTTTGGATCCTCATCTGTTTGAGATGCTTATCTCTGCCGCTCGGCACCGAAAATAACCCTTCGTCTGTCTGAGTCGCTGCTCTGGTACGTGTGTGTTTGTGTGTGTGTGTTTGTGTGTTTGCTGTGCCCGCTTTGCATGCTTCTGTAAAGCCACTGGTCCCGGTTAGGCCCGGCCCATCTGGAGGCCGAGTGGCTGGGTGGCCGCTGCATGTGTGCGCGCGCTCTCGGTTTGTGTACACAGCTGAACGCCGCAGCGCGTCCAGTCTCCGAGGTGTGTTCTGGCACATTATCTCATTTTTCGAAGCTTTAATGCAGCTGCTGTACAGCAGCCAAAAAAAAAAAAAAAAAAAAAAGAGGCAAGGACTGCTATCGTCTTCTGCAAGTGCCGCAATCCAACTGCGTTTTAATCAACACTTTAGCTTTCTCTTTACGTTTTCACTTAAATTTAATCGTATGTTTTTGTGTGTGACCCCATTGCGACTTTACTCGTAGAACAAAAGGATACACTCAAGGACTTGTTTAAGTGCCTGTGCAGCTCGGTGGTGAATAGATGGAGCTTAATGCGCCTGCTTGTGAGCTGCTGTGTGGATGTCAGGCATGTGTCATGCGTGGGCGCGTGCGCCTGTGTACATGCCCTGCGTAGGATTGTGTACACCCCTCCCCTGCTGCTCACCTCCCCCCCCTCAGCATCGCCGCATTGAAACAACACAATCATGCAGGACAAAGACAGGTTTTTTTTTTTTTTTTTTTTAAAAAAGGGAGAGTGGAAACAACAAAAAAAACCTGCTCTGTTGTACCACTTGACCCTGTTGAGAGGGAGGTGATGAGGTGGTGATGATTGGGTGGTGGTGGTTGTGGGTGGGGGGTGTAAACTGCGGGAGAGATAATCCTTCCAGTCATGGTGGCCCCCCCCTCTCCCCTTTGGCCCCGTCCCCATGCGCCCTGGCTCTAACGTGGCGCACTCGGCCATCAATCACTCAACAAAGCTGTCTGTAAGGGGATTATGAGCCCCGCGGACCCTCCCTCCTCTTCCTCACCCATCTTTTTTCTCCCCCCCTCCCTCGCCCATTACCACAGCTCATGTCCTGCCCCTGTTTTCTGCCTTTAAACTTGTCCGCCCTCGTCCACTGTCCTCTCTCTCGAGGAACTGTGTCTGGCGCTGATTTTTCCTCCTCGGTTTATCTCGGGCTTTCCATTCGTCCCCTCTGTGTCCGCGCTTTCTAAAGCCTTACCTGCTCTTCCTTTATCTCTTCCTCCCACCTGGGCATTATTTCTCACCTTGACAAGTGACAGGTGTTTGTTTAGCAGGTGACAGCTGTCACATGGGTGTGACTGCAGAACAGAGGCATGCAACGCCACTTTCAAGCACAAACAATCGGAATAATTAGCATATTTTCAAATGTAAATCGGCATAAATGTGCTTGAACATAACTGCACATTAAAAACTGCAGGGATAAAATGACTCCATTTAGGTTATTTTTCCCACCCCCTCCTGGTTCAGATCTGGACCAATCCATTAGTTTGGACAAAGTGTCAGTCATACCTAGAAGACAGGATCTATAGGGCAAAATCTCACAACTACTAGTTCAACTAGTAGGAACTAGTTTTAGCCCCAGCTAGCTAGTATTAGCTGCTATGTTCAAGTGTGCAAACTTGTTCTCTATGCACAAAAACTAACAAAAAACAACTCCTGGCCTATTTCTTAAATCAAAATGTAGGATTTATGCTGTTGGGACAGAAATTAGATAGTTTTCACTAAGCACTGGGTGTCTTGATCTGCACATTTTATAAGACATGAATATGATGCCGTATAATTATGTAAACATCTCATTATCAACACAGACAGTAAAGATATTTACCAAAATGTGCTTTGTGAATAACTTAAGTTCACACAAGCAGTCATGGTTATTTACCTGAGACATTTGTTTTGACCTGCTAAGTAGCAAGTGGAAGCTAATGCTAGCTAGCCAGTGAAATGCTGGAAGTGTCAGCAGGCTCTATTTTTTGAAGTGTTCTTCAAATTCAGTTGCTTTGATAGGTTATTGGGTGTTTACAATCAAGATAAAATAAAATAAAAGGTATCCAATTAAATCCAAATATTACATTCTCAGTCGTATTTTCAACCCTCGCTATATTTGAGACGGTCATTTCAGGTCATATATTGAGTAAAAGAAATGACCCGTTATGCTGGGCGAAACATGCAAATCAATTCGAGACAAGTGAGCAAGAAAATCCATGTTGCCCTTTCCCGTTTTCATTCTTTGGAAGTGGTTCATTTTTAGCAGATTGTTGTCTAGTTCAAGAATGAAAACTGGGCCAGAGGTTTTGCCTCGTTGTTTTGGTTTCTTCTGCTCTACCTCTGGACCAGTGCTATAAAGAAACCAACAAACGAGACTGAGGTTGAAGTTATGTAAAATACTCTACGTCTACACCGATGCAAAAATATAACCCGAATCATACATCACTCCCACTTGCACAAGCTTTTTGTCCTTCCCGTGGCCTTTGCGCCGTTACAGAGCAGACATGTCAACCTGTCGCCTGGCTAAATGTCACCTTTCCTATAAATGTGATGAATAGCTCACAGTCCTATCTTATCGCGCTGTCTTTAACCGTACCGTTTAAAAGCCGAGCGCTGCCTCCCCGGGCTCCTGCAGGTGGTGACAGAAGCCTCTCCTCCCGCAGTCACCCTCGATTAATTCACAGCTCCTCCACACTGACTATCTCTCCATCGATGTGTCTGTTAAATGTCTGTTTGGCTTAAGCCTCTGTCAGCGCTCGATCGAGCTTTCAGTCTTCGCCCCCTTTAACCGGTAGGCCCACCTTTTAGTCCTGTTCTATCACCTGCTGTCTGTCTGCTTGTGTTTTCTTAAAACTGACTTTCTGTTCCGGCTGCCCGTTCTCCCAGTGCCTCCCGCTTTTCGGCTTTTCTGTATCTAATCGGTCCAGTTTGCTGAGGGACTATTAACCGGTTAATCTGCCTCAATCCCGTCGCGGTGTAGGAGAGGCGACGGTTTGTTTGTCCTAGCTGCGAAAAGGCGATTGAAAGGTCAAGGCTTGTACAGTGTCACAGCGGTGTTTAATTAAAGGCGACTTGTTTTAATTCAAGCCTCTTAAATTTTAAAATCGTCTCTCTGAGGGAGGGAAAAAAAAAACTAAAAACTTAAATACTCCCTGTCTTTGCAATCCTAACTGGAGTTTTGACATTTTTTTTTTTTTTTTGTAGCTTCTGATTCATTGTGCCATAATCTTAAATCTCATTTCAATTCATCCAATTGAAATGGCCAGATTCAGACTTCCTGTTAACAATAATCACCCCCAAGGAGACTATGATGCAAAGCGCCTTCAATTTAACAAAAAAAAAAAAAAACTGATGAAGAGATGGAAAGATTTAACAACCATTCATTTCGCCATTAAGCGAGCGAGATTAGACAGCGGCGAAGAGCAAAGACGTGCCGAGGAGAGAGAATAAAAAACACAGGGAGCAAGAGGGAGAGACTTAATGTGGGTGACAGGGTTGTTATCAAGCAGGCAGCTGACGCTTTTAACAGCTGCGTTATCTCGCGCATCTCGTATTGGATTTAACTTCATTCTCTTACATGTGTTGTTCTCTGATTGACGCCCTGATTAAAGACATCCTCTGGCAGAGAGATGCCGAAACAAAGCGGGGGAGACAAAGAAGGGAGACGAAGTGCAGGAAAGGAGGCCGAGGAGCTGATCCAGAAGACTGGCACAGAGGATAATGACTTATTAGTCAATACTGCTCATTTTTTAATCTAGTTGCATGTTTCCACATCACATCATGGCAGTGCAGAAACACTCTTTAATTTGCTACTCAGACCGCAAAACAGTTGTCTGCTGGTGAGTTCACATTTAAGGCGCTGATCAAACATTCAGTGCCTTTTGCGACTTTGCTTTTCTTTTAAGATTATCTTCCCCCAGTATTTACTCGGGTTTTCTAAAAGTGTTTCCAAGATTTTCATTGGACTTTGGCTGCTTTCTTTACTCATCTCACTTTAGTGCTTGTGCCAGACCACAGCGTCTTGCTCACCAATGTGGGTTTACAACCGAGGAAAGGCAAAGGCAGAAGAGGAAGGCTGCAAGTCAGTCGGAAAACACAAAAGTTTGATGTTACGGTTGAATATTGGTAATAATGGCAACATTTCTCACTTTTCTCCACTACCTTCTTGGTCACTTAGATTTATCTCAGGTTTGAACGTAAACTACAACCAACGCGTTCAAACAAACCTTTGTGATTATAGCATCAGACTTATTCACTTGCGATAATGACGTATTGAATGGCGTCTAAAAGACAGAAAGTTTCTGCAGAACCTCAGAAATGCATCAGCCTTTAGTTACTCGCTTTGTGCCAGGTTTTAATCTGACAGGCTTTCGGGAATCACCTTGTTTTCTGTTTCTGGAACTGAGCTATGTTTGGCATTTTTTCTAAATTAAACTAACAAAATTTAAACAAATTTACTCTCTGTCCCTGCTGAAATTAAAATCACCCCTAAGTGATTAGATCTCTGTCATCAGCTGCTCAGCTGGGTGATCAGCAGGACATCAACTTTTGTCTGTTGATGTTTTATGGGTAAAACATCTTTTATAAATAATCTGCCGGTGGAAGTAGTGTTGTTTTTTATCACTATTAAGAAATTATTTACTTAAAATAGGCTCCTAAATCTCGCTGAAAATGACTTTTAAGCTAGTTTTGTCTTATTTCAAGTGTACTGAGATGTTTGCTCTGGAAACCAGACCAAAAGTACTTGATAAGATTTTTTCTTTTTTTTTGGTATTGCTGTGATTATTGACAGGTAATGGACTTAAAGTAAGTGAAACAACATCTCAAGACCAACTTGAAAAGATTATGTGAAAATCCTGAAAGCAAATAGTTAAAAAAATTACCAGACATTTGTGCAGCAGTGAGGTATGTAACAGAATAATAAAAACACATCGCATCATCAACCTGTTTGAACCGACCTCCACTCTGACCAGATAAAAATCATGCATTCCTGACTTCAAAAGGCGTTATCTCCATAGATTACCTCATGAACATCGGCATTCAGAAGATAAAACCATTTCCTTTGTGATGCGCGAGTCGTCTAAACCTTTACACTCTGCTCCGGCCCTCAGAGCTCGTTTCGGATCCAAGCCGAGCATTAACAAGCAGGACGCCGATCGAAGCGGCTCTTAGCCTGATTTCAGTCTGAAGACGTTCTGACTGTGACCTTGTATAAATACAAAGCAGCAGCAGCAGCACCCTGCCTGTTCGCTCCTGCTGGTTCGCTGTAGGTTCGCTGTAGGCGCGTCGGCCCGCCTCGGCGGCGGCACAAAGCCGCTCTGATGTCGGCGGAGAGAAATCAGAAAAACATATAACTTAAGGCTGATCTGAAAAAAATGAGTGAAGGGAAGAAGCTCGACGCGTATTCGTGGAGAAACTGTTCGAGCAGACGCAGCTGAACAGGCTCGGTTATATAAGGGAGAAGTTCATATTAAAGTTTATTATTATTACTAAAAGCAACCTACTAACCCGGACATCCATGGGCTCAAATATACACACACCTTCCAAAATCTGGCCTGGCGTTCCTTATTTGACATTTCTTTTCGGCTTACGCACAAACCTGGCTTTTAATTACACATCAGAAATGTCCAATAGGGTTTGGGCTCATGGCACAAACTGCACTGTTAGCTTGTTTGGGGTCGTTATCCTGTTTCAACACCAAAGTGTGTCAAAGCTTCAACCCTGCAGACTTCAATTAAAGCTAAACATTTTGTCTTTTTTCTATTACTCCTCCATTTTGACAACACACCAGCACCACTGTCAGAAAATAACCCTGCAACATGATGCATCCACCACCATGCTTTACACTTGCAAAGCCTCACCATTAACTGACGGGGTGGGATCTCGTCAGTTCATGGTGATGTAACAAACTCACTTCAGTTGTTGCAGCGTTTTCACAGCATGTTTTTTTTTTCTTTTCTTTTTCATAAATACCCGTCTTACGTCATCCAGTGGTGAAAGTTCTCTTCAGATGGTTGAAAGTTTGAAGCAGTTGGAGGTTCCAGTAGTATAATAATAATCCAAAACACTCGTTAAGCTCATTAAAGCTGGTTTTGGAAGATTTATTTAGAGGTTTTGGAAACTGTTCCCAAAGCTTTGGCTTCAAACTCGTTGAAAGTTTGTGGACAATTTTTAAAAGTCAGAGTTTTGGCAGAAAACAACCCAACAAGCTTAGCAAAGAGTGGTCAAACGTTCAGCCAGGATAATAATAACTGGTTCTTGTTGAGGTGCATTGTTAGTAAAGCACCTTTATCCAAACATTTGTTGGGATTTATGATAAAATTCATGCATCTAATCCCACTATGGAAAAATAAACATGATCAAAACATGACATCCACGCCAACTCTGAGTAAACTTCTGACAGAAAACATGTAGGAGCTTAAAAATGAAAGGATGGAGGCTTAGATTTCCTTTAATTGCTCCAAAATCCATAAAGCTTTCCGTGCCGAGACCGGCGGATAATTTGTGCGCGCGAGGCAGCTTTCGTATTTTGTATTATTGATAAACACTCTTAAATTCAATTATTAATTCTCTGTGCGATTAGTTCCGTCTAACGTCTTGTGCATGCGAAGCCGACGCTCGGAGTCGGCGCGTTTCCCCCCCCCCCCCCCCTGTTTTCCAGCAGATGGGGAGAAACGAGCAGGAGAAAACGGTGGGAACGGTGATGGATGAGAACGTGTCATGGCTCTTATTAGAAACTGTGACTCTGATCTATCTGCTCTCATCTCACACCTTCGTCTGCGCGCGTTGCTTTCTCCCCTCCTCCCCTTTTTTTTCTCCCACCATTTCTCGCTCTATCTCATTCTCAGTCTGTCACCACCACCACCAGCGAGTGGCAGAAGAAGAAAAAGAGGAAGAAAGGGGAAACTTCTCGACTAAACCGGCGTCTCCAGCGCTCACCGGTGTGCAACTCGAACGCACGACCGAGGGAATAATAAAATAAAGGAATAGTTTGAGATAAAGCGGAGATGCGGGAGGGCAAATGGAGGGATAAAGGAGCCTGAGAGGGATAGAGAGCTTCATATTATTAATTTAGCAGGAGAAAAAGAGGGAATTTGGTTGAATCCCCCCCCACCGCTGCTTCCATAGAGCTCTATAGGGGCGCACAATGGAGAGATTGCGATTGGAGTATAGAAGAGGAGGTGGGGACAAAGGTAGAGATATGAACCGCGGGTTTAACTCTTTCACGGCAGCAGCAGGCCTCTGCATCCAATTTTCACTCCAACTCCAATCTCTTTCTGCTCCTTCTTCCTCCACCTATCTCCATCTACCTCTTTGTGGGCTCCCTCCCTAATCCTCCCAACATTTCTTCCAGACCTACGGACAAGAATAAACCTTCAGCACACACACACACACACACACAGCAGCAGCAGCTCTTTGTGTCCCTGTGTGTGCGTGTGACATGCCAGCGTATGATTTGGGTGTGTGGTTGAGAGTGTATGTTCGCAGTTGGCAGCCCCGCTTGCCCATTGAAGTTGGCAGGATATCTCCTCATCTGGCACAGGAAAAAGGGAGAGCGTCCTGTAGCGAAGGATTACTGTGACTTAGACACAAACACGCACACACACACACACACACGCACGCGCAGACACACGCAGAGACCCAGTTTTTGGCACATATATTCCGCATATTGGGAAATACAAAACCACACACTGGCTCACTTGTTGAGAAAATCAGTTTCTTGCTGATTTATTTTCAGGTAGAATCTGGTGTGAGTGCTGCGAAACGCCACAAAGGGAAGGGCTACCGATGAAGACGTTAGGCTAAAACGTCGACACTGAGGAGGCTAAAATATGCCAACTATCTCAAACTTCTGACTCAGGATGAGGGATTGCTGCAAAAACGAAAGTTAAGGTGCAACTGACTGGACTTCCTCTGATAGAAAAGCTTTTAATTACATTTCATGTTTTGTTTTATGACTCTTGTTTTAAATAGTTATGAAGAAGTTACTGGTCGCTCAAACTTTGGATGAGTTTGAATTGAATTTGGACCAAATTAGATTCTGTTTGGACATTAACTGGATCTTTTGTCTTCGTAAATTTCCTCCAAATGTCTTTTTGTTTTTTTGTCATCAGTCGACACCGAGTGAATAAACTGAACTGAGCTGAACTGAAGTAAATGAAATGAAATGGATTGGATGCAGACTGGATTGAAATACATTACATTTTATTGATTGGGTATGACTGGATTGAAATGGACTGGTTTGGGGTTGGATTAATTGGAAATAATCAGTTTAGGTTAAACTGGATTAGATTAGATTGGTCTGGACTGGATGAATCAGCCTGGCTTCAGCCTAAGTTGCTTTTTTTAAACATTTCTTTCTTTATTTGCTTGTTTTAGAAGGTCAGCCACAACACAAGAAGTAAAATGTCAGCGTGCGTTCAGCAAAACCTCACAGCAGATCTGCTATATCTTTTTAAGAGAAAACACAATTCTTTGTCAGCTCTTTCTTAGCATGTGAGCTTAACCACAAGCATCCTAATGAGATAATTGAACCACAGTTGCCATGAAAGCATCAGTATGTGGAATGTTTCAATTGCAAAAACTGCCGTATTTGGTCGGCTCACACATTTCACGCGTTAATAACTTGTAATCCAGTAATATATTTGCATAGATTCTCATTGGCTTTGATTCACCTGCTGCAGGTTTTAGTCTCTGAGATGCTGACGTTACTCACGGCGGAAAAGAAAGAAACCAAAATGCCGCCCTGGAAAAAGTTGATTTGAAGAAGCAGACGGTTCCTCCTCTCAGGCTCTTCCCAACGTCCCCAAAACAGTTTGGATGAAGTCGGTTTTGTAGCCTAACGCTCATCTATTAAAGCCAACATGTGTCCGTTCCTCCATACAGAGCAAGCTTTGTCGCTCCTCTCTGTGCCTTTAAACTAATGTCTCTGCAGAAGCCGTGCGGTTTGATGCAGCTTTCAGGCCTCTCTGCTGTACAAGACGCGAAATGCCAAAGGAATGCATTTCGGTAATGGGCCTGCTGACAGTGCTGCAGAAATATTCTCCAGGAGCCCGGTTCTGTAAAGTGTTTCTTTGTCTCGGCAGAAAAGATGTCGGCAGCGGGAGCGAGGCGTAGGGGGCAGCAGACTCGGGTTCTTTGTACGAACCTGATTGATAGATGTGTCTGACCTTTAGCACCACTTGAGAAATCCAGAAAGTCATTTTCTCACCTTATATTTAGTCCCTCCTGTTCCCTCAAACACACACACACACACACACACGCGCGCGCACACACACACACACACACCTTCAGACAGACTCTGGATGGAAACCTAATTCTGTTCTTTCTTTTTCTCCTTTTCAAAAACCTCCCAATTACAGCCACTCCATTTTCCACCTTCCCCTCCTCCTCCCACGCCTTCTCCCCCTGTCTCCCTTTTCTTAACGAGCAATCTCGTTAATGTCAGGGCGCCTCTTTCTCTTGCTCGTCCTTCCTCTCATTCAGACTCCTGGCCCATAGAAAAGGGACAGAGATATGAAGAAGAGAAGATAAAGAAATCAGAGCTCAGCCAAAAGGGCGGGTTGTGCGCCAGAGAGGTCGAAGGCGGAGGGGAGGAGGCGAAAAAAAAAAGAGTCCAATAAGTGTCCAAGATTACCACTCTGGTTTCAGAGGGGACGTAATTACATGCTGCACCGCCTGTCAGGAAGAGTGAGATGAGGGGACTGTGTTTAGTGATGCACCAGTGAGAGGCTGGTGAGGCGAGGGCGATGACAAAATCTGCACCTCGACCAACTGCAGACCTGCCTGCGCGTGCGCGCGTGTGTGTGTGTGTGTGTGTGTGTGTGTGTGTGTGTGTGTGTGTGCAGGATGAGTAATGTTAAGCCATTCAAAGCTGTAAATTATTCAGAGCCTTCATGCATGGAAACATTATAATTCTACGTCTCAGTGTGAATTACCCTCCATTTTACCCCCAGGCACATATCCCACTCCAGCCCAAGGCCTCATGGGAGATTAAAGGGGGGTAAATAGTGCGGGGGCCGGACCCGCATATGAAACCACATGCAGCGGCCAGATTTCCCAGCAGCACGCGGCGTTACGTATCCCTTCTTTTTATCTGATCCGCTCTCATTTGGGCTTAATGCTCGAAATAAAACCAAAAGTACTCCAAAATTAAGATGAATTAAGATTAGATGCTAATCAGCGTGAGGTTACTCAAACCGTGAACTTCCTGCAGCTTCTGCTCACTGCATCGCTTGAAGCTCTTCGGTCTGCCGACTTTAAAATGCGACTAGACTTGGTGAAAGTTTGAGGATGATGATAGACGTTGGAAGAATGTTTTGCTCTGCAGCTGAAATATGCAGATTTGGTGTAGATTATGTATGATGTTTGAAAAATGATTTGCATATCCACAAATGTTTTCTACATGTGGCTGCCTAAAATGTGCAAGCAGAGATACAAGTATACAGCTTCTCTGATTTAAACATATCAGTCAAAGTAATTTTGTTGGGACAGAATTATTTTAGATGCATTTTTTTGTGCTTTTAAAGGTGGAACAGAAGAAAAGCATAAACTGTATGAAGAAAGATGAAAAAATCCTCTTTTGTATATCTTTTTTTTTTTAAATAAATTAACCAAAACTTGGAAGGACAAACTTCCCTGTAGATGTTCTTACTTTTACAGAAAAAAGCCTTTTAAATTAATTTCATTATACGTCTCAACCTGTGCCTCAAAAAATATTTGTGAAGGTAGTATTTTCTAGTACTTTTGAAAAGTTTTATCATCTTAGATTCTGATGATCGAATGTAGTGTAAAGCAAGATTTCTTAAAAAAAAAATAGTGAAATAGCCCTTTAATTGTGTGCCTGACATGAAATGTTGTCTATAAAAACGCTTCATGTTGAAGTGCAGCTGATATCCCTACTGTCCGTTTTTGTCGTGTTCTTGCCACCCCATGACTGATTTGCTCCCTGGGTGGAGAGCCACTGCAGTGTGCTTTTCCCATTTGTAAAAAAAAAAAAAGAAAGCCGACTGAAAAGCCTTGTTCTAATTATGAGATTTTCTTACAGAATGACATATTATAAAAAACATTCCTGTTCTTGTTGTTAAGGCTGTCACTTATTACTCTCCAGTCTGTTGGCTAAAAATCAAGTAATTGCCAAAACACATGAGAAACTCCACTGCCTGTTAATTATTTTTATTTGGAATATTTGCTCACCAGTTCGACTCATTTCCGTCGAGAAATGTTGTTTTCTCCTGTATTTTAGATCACACCACTGTTCCACCAGCAATTTGTAATATTTATAATATTTACAGTGAAAGACTTGGCTTCAAAAACATCCGGATGAAGGGTGAGCTGCTGCTAAAGCCGTGGAAATGGTCGCATCAGTTCATAACTCTGTTAATAATGTGTTTTACATGGCTGAGTAAACATCAGCAGCCCGGCCTTCATGCTGCTCCTTTTGTATTAGCATCATTATGTGGAATAAACAGCAGAGAAACGACCGTTTGGCTTGAAAATATAAAGATTTTTGGTTCAATGATGAGTTTTGCGACAGATTCAGGCAAAGGAGACGATAAAGAGGCGCAGCTGACTGCGAAGCCGCAGGTTGCAGACCGCAGCCCTGGGACAACATCCTGTGTTGTGTGTGTGTGGGTTGTGTGTAGCTCTGACTAAACATATGAAAGTCTCAAAGAATCTCTCTTTTTTTCCCCTCAAGGAGGCAGGATCAGTCTCACCAGTGCAACCAGGTCTTTTATTTCAGCCTGTTTCCATTTCACAACATGGAAACTGTTAGCGCAGATGCTAGCTATAAACAAAGCTGGTCTAAACTGCGAAACAGCTCTTTAATGCGCCGCCGAGCTTTAAATTTGTGAACTTGTGGCTAATCAAACCCCCGCCTACGTGAATGTTTTGCTCTCAAAACTTCAGGACATTTTTTAAAAGGACAAATTTGAATCTCGAATGAAGATTTCTAGGAAGCATTAACGCCAAAATTGTAACATAATTTCTTAATATTTAAACATAAATCACCTAAACCAGTTGATTAAACATTTCTAAAATCGTTGGCTCTTCCCTGAGTGCCTTGAAGACGATCCGCTGGTACTGTTCTGCTTCTGGAGACGAACCATTGGTCCAGATTCCTTTTCGCTCGAGCCAAGCCGGTTTGTTTTGTTTGTTCTGACCTCTAAACCCAGTCTGTATCACCGCCTTCTAGATGCCACAGTGCAGCCTTGTTTGTTTGCTCCAAACCAGCTAATGAAAATGTGCCTCATTTGCATTTTCAGTTTTTTTTTTCTTTTTCAGAGTAGAGGGGGGAGTAAAAAAAAAAACAGCTATTGGAAGGATGTAAATGAGTGTTGTAATGCTAAATATCCTCTTCAAAGAACATTGCTCAGCAGCAGAGTCATTTAAAAAACAAAACACTGATCATGCAAAATAACCCTTGTCTGTTTGAAGACACCTTGGGCCTTTTTAGTTTAGTTTGCACAGGCTCTGCCTGCTGGGGCTTGTCAAATAAACCGGGGGAAACGGACGTTAGCAAGGCGCTAAAACAACACGACAACACCAGTGAAAGCAGCTCCAGGACGATGCAAATCCCAACTGAAGACATCCAGCATGTACGGACTGTGAGAAACCAGGCCGGGTCGGGGGCCGCCAGAAATGTTTCCTCTCACAAGTCAGTCTCACCCTCACAGCTGACGGAAAGTAAAGTTTCAGGGTGTGTGTGTGTGTGTGTGTGTGGGTTGGGTAAAGCTGGGTGTGAGTGGGAGGTGAACTAGCATGCAGCATTAGTTCTGCTTGAGCTGATGTGTTAATTAGCCAGCCGGGCGCATAGATAATTAATGAGAATCATGATTAATGACTGTACAGTATGCACGGCTAAGGCGGAACGCGGCTCGCTGATAAGGCGGAAGGAGGAGGAAGATCACCGGCTAGTCACCCTCCGATGATCGCCCGCCGGGCCCGTGTGCGTGCCTGGAAGTGTTGTCGCACGTGTGCGGCGGTTGCGTTCTTGAGTGATTTGCGGCTGTTGCCAGGCGTGGGCACCGGTGCCAGCGTGAGCTAGCGGTGCTGGCAGTCTGGAGGGCCTAATAACAGACTGCAGCGGGTCAGGGGGGCATTTAACACTTCTAAACACGCTGGCAGAGCTGCCCACTGACGCCAGATCAGAGGCAGGACCTCACACTCAGATCCACGGCTCAAGTAAAGGACACTGGGATTGATCTGCCGTTGTTCTGCATTCTTCCCTGGGCTGAGTGTTTCGTAAACATGTTTCTCTCGGTCGGTGCTGTTTTGTAGAAATCCACCGGCTCAGCAAGAGCATTTCAAGCTGTTTCCGATATTAATTAACTTGTTTCAATTAATTCTCAGAGTCAAGTCATTTTCTTCTTGGCTCGTCGGAGCAGCAGTCTATTGACCACCTCATGGAAATTTTGTTATTGGAAACAGTTTGACTTGGTTTCCACTGGTGTGGCATTTGTGGCTCCCTAATGTACTCTAGTTAGAAACTCTTTCCCCCCCCCCTCTCTAAATGTTGGCTGTAAACAAAGCTTTTCTTTATTCGTCATCATTCTGAAACAATAAAGCAGGACCAAAATAATAGAAGCCATCTTAGAAAAACCAGAAATAGATATTTGCACATCTGCGAGTTCAGTCAGTTCAGTTTATGGCGTTCCGATAGTCCCAAAGTCGGAGGCGATCCAAAGCAGTCCCAGCTGTATTTCCATGAAAGATCGGTTTTAATGTTGTCAAATTCCCCCTGAAATCAAGTGGAAAGAGAGCAGCGTTCAACAAATCTGTTTCTGCAGTTACAGAAATGTCTTAACTTACAAAACAAAACTATCGATTCCCTCCCCGAATAGCAACAATCGTAGACGGAGAGCAGGTTTCTCCAAGCATGAGGGAATCCGATTACACGGCTGGATTAAAATTATTAAAACACGGCTGGATTAAAGTTATTAAAACATCGCTCGGCTAATGAGGAACGAACACAAAGAAACGCCACCGTCCAGAATTCACCAGTTACCAGCGCAGATTGCTGCAGAATCAGGTTTTGATGGTAAACAAGCTTATCTAACAGCAAGAAGTTTTAAGGTTCTTATACATACAAAAGCAACAAAGTTTTTAAATTCTTCTTATGTCAGGCCACTACAAAACAAATATTGTGAAAACAAAACAACAAAAAATACTTTTTCTGCTGTTATTTTTATACATGCAGCACTTTTTGGAAAAAAGAAAATCCATAGTAGTTAAATTATTAAATGTTAAGCAACAGCTGTGTGATTTTCCACCCCTTGTGAAAACCACTAAACGTTTAATTATTGAGCAGAAATTATGATGAAACAATGAAAACTTTAAGGCTTGACGAACAACTTAAAAATACTTTAAGTGTTGCTCATTCTGAATTTATCACCGTCTACTGGATTAGAGCTGTTGTTTTGGCTTATTTTACACGTTTTGCTCAATTACAAAAAACAACAACAGCAAATGAGTCAAGAAAATTCACCTCAGCCACAGAAAACCCTTCCCTCAGTGGCACTCGCCTCATTCTGGTGGATCTGAAGGGAATCATAGTCCCTCCAGCCGGTTTCCTGTGCACCCTGGGTTCTTCTGCCAGAGAGACACGTCAAGAATATCTAAAAAAAAAAAAAAACTGAACTGTTTTCTATGAAGAGGCGCAGCAACTCATCCCAGATGACGGATCTCCTCACCTCATCCCTGGCCCTGTCCTGAACTCATTTCATCTGCTTTTCTCTTTGTTTTGGCTCATCTTTCACATCTTAAAGATACTTGATCTCCTCCGCTCGGAGCCTAAACCGACTCCCAAACTGCAGAGACGAGGAAAGACCAACGAAGCTTGAATTCTGACTACAGCTGCGCTCAGACAGCAGGCGAATGCGACACAAAATCAGCTTTTTTTTGCCCATTTGCGACTTACATCTGACTTTTTCACTGCAGTGTGAACGGCTGAACTCCAGTCTTTTTACCCTCCCAAAAAACATCTGATCGGTGTCACTTTCACACGTGATAAAAATTCGGATGCAACCCGAATTTTATCCAAGGTCTGCAGTCTGGACGGTCGTGTTGCATCTTATCTAACTGTTATGTCATTGATGTGAGACATTAGTCATTTTCTGCACCATAAAAAGCCAGACGCAGTAAATCCGGACATAAGCAAAGGCTGAAAGCTGTAATCATGAAATTATGAAAGAAGTGTGTATCATTGTTGCTCGTCACAGTCGCACCACTCTTGGCTGTGACTGCACATCCAGACTTCCCCACAAAAGTTTGTTGCTATTAGTTGTGCTTTCTTTTTCCTCATCTTTTTTTGTGTTGCTAGGTTTTTGTGACAGTATTCTCCTATTGCTAAATGAACTTTAAAATCGATCAGCTCGTAGACAATGCACTGCTGCGTGATGCCAGTGTTCTTCTCCTGTGCATCCAAGTATGGTCGTAAAACGTTCACACTGAAGTCTGATTGCGGCGTCATTTCATTATTAATATGAGCAACCACACAAAAATCATTGGAATTTTGCATCAAGACCTTCCATGTGAACGCAGCCTAAGTCTAACTCCAAAATGGTTGCCTTGAATATGATGCACAGTAAAACCATTTTTTCCATTTGTAATACTTTTAGTCACATTAAACCGATAGTATGTTGCGTAACACCAACGTGCAAACACTCAGTTATACCTAATTACCAACAGTAACGGATGAAGTGTCAATAAAAAGATTTGTGTAAATGGTTCATCGTGACTTTAAATGTGGATTATTGAATAAATGTGTGCTTAGCACACAGAAAACATCATTTTGAAAAGCGTAAACATTTTACGCCGCGATAAGGATCAAAGTCAGCGAGCGAACACAAACCCTGCTCCCTGTTAATCTGCAATTTGTGGACTTTGAATACAAACCAAGCAGTGGCCTTGGTGAGAGTTGGTTTGACCGCTGACCACAAGCACAATCGGGGAGGAGTGGGGGGGGGGATTGACCTCTGATTGGCGCAAGCAGCAACATATGATAGCATCTCACCCAATGAGATGTTAGACCCCGAATCAAGCTGGGAGGGAGGAGAGGGGGAGGCCCGACATACCACCTCTCTCTCTCTCTCTCTCTCTCTCTTTCTCTCTGTGTTAATCTGCTTTGTCTGGCTGGATGCACCATCAGCACTCAAGCGTGACCCTTAACCTCCAACCTCATATAATAAGGGGGTTGGGGGAGGCGGTGCTTCCCTGCACCCACTCAGAGCTGACAGGGCTGAGGCACGGCGATGTTTAAAGGGTGTTTTTAGATGGATGAGGAGGTTAGAAGAGCGGAATGAGGACAGCGATAAGAAGGGAGAGACATGAAGAACAGTGTGTTCCCTCCTTTCTTCTCTCTGATGATGAGACAAACAGCTATTGTCATCCAGGAGATGCCGGCGAAAAGCGGCTCCCTTTGTCTTGAGGCGCTGTGCTCGAGAAGAGACGACAAAGGCCATTTTCACGCTCCGCGTCTATCTCCGTCACCTCCCTCTCCTCCTTTCTCCTCTCACTTTTTCAAACTCCTGTCCTCCGGGCGGCCCTCCTCGCCCCTTTCCCCTCACGCTGAGCCTGCCATCTCTTTAGTTATGCCTTTCCTCGACAATGTCGCAGCGTCATTGCCTCCCACCCTTCATCTGCTGCGCCACCCATCCATCTTTCCTGCCCCCTTCTCCCCGTTCATTTCTCTTTCCTTTGCTACGTTTGTCCTTTTCACCTGCCACCGTCCTCAGCTGGAGGTCGGCCTAATTACCCCCTCACTCGTGTCTCTCCCTCCCACCGCTCACACCTGTAGCTCAGCGTGTAGCTCGCAGTCTTTTATCTGTCTCCTCATCAGTCTCTGCTCCCCTCATTTCGGTGAACATTTTCTTTTACCTGTTTTTTTCCCACCCTGACTTACTTGGGTGTTGTTTTCTAATTCCTACTTTTCTCTCTTTCCCTAATCCCCCCCCCATCCTCCTGTGTCTGCATCTTGGATGCTGCACCTGTTTATGCACCATCTTCACCTGTCAATCAACCTGTCAACAAAGAGGTTACCCTGTTTTTTTTTAAACTTTTTTCCCCCTACATATGACAAATGTGGTGTGAATTTGTATTCAACCCTCTTTAATCTGATACCTTTAAATAAAATCCTCTAAATTGAGTCCACCTATTTGTTTCTGTAACTTTTCCATTAAAAGCTCCGGAGTTAGAGATCGCTTTTAAAGTTGTTCAGCAATGGGAGATGACAACAAGACAAAGGAATCTAAGAAAAAGAAAGCAGAACTGGTAGCAAATTTGTTTTTGTGGCAAACTGACTGAAACCTGGACGGGGAAGTCTGGGTGTGTGGTCAGAAGCAGAAATGCTTTGGTGACACAGACGCCTTCGTCAGTTTTGGTGGTGAAACGATCTGAAGTTAGCTGCTCAAATGGTCACGAAAAAGTTGGACAGGGTTCGCATATTGACCAAAAAAAAAAAAAGAAAAAAGAATTTGGGTCGTGTTTACCTGCTGTGTAACAACAGCCTTAGTTGTTTAATCCAAAAATCTTGCTTTTATGAAATAGTTAAAAGAACGCCATAACATGTGATAAACTTCTTTTATTTTTACTCTCACCAGTGGTGTGTTCAGTAACGCTCAGGAATTACAACTATTCATGCTTCCTCATTGGGAAGAGTCATCTATCTGTCTAGCAACCGGAGTGAGCGCAGAACTCCTTGTATTATCATCTTCAGTTTGTTCTTCCACATAAAATCCTGAAAAATACATAAAAGTTTGTGGTTTTACCCAGCTCGAAATGAAATAGACGGTTTATAAATGCATCCCGAACGCATTCAGAATGAAACCAGCTGCATCCAGTCGTAGCTCCTTCTTTGCAAACTCGAGGCGCTGCGGCTTGCAAAGAGTTTTTAATAGAAAAAGCAGAACTATCTTTACATTTCTTCCTTTCCATATCAGTCGTTTTGGCTCATCAGCAGCCTGCGGTCTCTCTGGGGTTCCCTGAAACGAAGGTTGGAATAAAAAGAAGAAGAAGAAGAAAAAAAAGTATTTTTAAACTCTTTCATTTTTGATTACCATAATGACTCGGGCTTTGTTGAATCCTTTGATTCCTATTTGACTCTGTGTGTGTTGGTGTGTGTATGTGTGTGTTCAACAGGGTGTTTCTCTTGCTGCACTGCTGCTCCCCTCACTCAGGAGGTTAGGAGAAAAAAAAAAACCACACACACACACACACAAACACACACACATCAGTCCCACTCATCCCTCAGCAGCGTCTCCTGTCTATTTATTCCTCGATTCATCCAATTCTTTATTTATTTTACACTCTGCTTCCTAATGCAAATAGGTTCTGCTGCTCCCTGCCGAACTGTGGGAGCAGCATGGGACCCGGAGTGTGTGTGAGTGAGTCTATATACGTGTGAGGAAATGTTTGCGTGTGTGTGTGTGTGTGTGTTGGACCCAGTGAGTAATAGAGCCAAAGTCCTTATCTGTCACCAGAGAGCTGCCTGGCTCTCTCTCAGCTGTCAATCATCCAGCCCCGGAGACAAACACTCGGCTTCAAACGCTACGAGAGAGGCAGAGATGGAGAGAGCGAGGATGAGGGACAGATGAGGGTAAAAAAAAAAAAAAAAAATGAAAGCAGGAGGGATGAGTGGAAATAAGAGATGAAAAGCAGGAGAAGGAGTGAGAGCAGCGAAGGGGAGGCAGGTGTGGAGGGACAAAGTGAAGGACAAAACGGATAGAAGTCGGGATAAAAGTGGAGGAGGAGGAAGAGGGAGCGCAGTCCCCGCAGGTAAACGAGGAATGCAACTTTAAAACACTTCACCTGCATGAATTAGACAGCACCCCCCTCCCTGCCTCCCTCTCTCTCTGCAATACACCCCGGCGACTTTTGAAAAAGCCTCTCTTTAGAAAATAAAGAGGAGGAGAAGTGGCGAGGTGCACACGGGCGTGCTCAAGCACACGCCCACACAGAGCCATCACACACACACACACACACACACACACACACACACACACACACACACACAATCTGCCAAAGCTATCATCTCTGGAATATTGGCATGACGCTCCTCAATATCCCGACGGGAGCCATTTTTTATTTATTTATTTTTGTTGATGACCCTGAGGGGTTTGTGTGCAGCCATGATGATGTGGAAGGTGTGCAATTGCTGGCCTCCCTCTCTGTCATGTCAGAAACCGCTTCACTTTATGTCGGCGGCGCGGGGGAAGTGGTGCAGGGTGCTCTGTAAGCCCCCCGGAGTTGCGCTGGGAATGTCTCCCCAGCACTTTGTAACCCCCAAAAGCCCTAAATCTTCCCTCAGACGAGAGTAAGAGGACACGTTCGAGTGGCACGTAGTCGAAGCGAGAGAGAGAGAGACAGGGGGGGGGGGGAAAAAAAGAAGAGAGAAGCAGCAGAAGAGGGTTTGAACCTCAAATAGCTTCAAGATGCGTTGCAGTGCAGTCAGTCGGAGGAGTCGGGTAGCACTGCTGGGAGCCTGTGGGGAAACCGAATGGAAGCCAGGCTCCCATTTCCAATGGTGGATTAAGAGCTGCTGCAGATGCACAAGACCCAAACATATCCTTGGACGGGTTTCGCATCTAAATCTCTTCGCACAAACTCTTTTTTTTTCTCTCTGATGTTTTAAAGGCAGTTTATGTTTACATTTATGTTCTGCACTGAGAAAAGAGTCCTTAACCAACCTTAATTTCTCTGCACTTTGTACCCAAGCAGCCGGATTTATGTCTTTGATCACCACCGTTTCTTTTTCCTTGCACTTATTTTCGGTCTTTGTACCAAAGTCTCAAAGTTCATGTTTGTATTTTAGTGAATTTGTCGTCTTAAACATGCGGTGCAAAGAGCATCACATTGTCGAACTGCGTTGTATCAAAGATGCTCTCATGAATAGTTTTTCAGTGCGTCATGGAAAAGTCATGGAAACAGTCTGTTTTCTATTGTTTTACAGCAGCATTGTGTCTTAGACTGACTCTAACCCTGTTTAAAGTTTTTGTCCGTCTGGAGGTTGAACCGCCGCCGTCGTCTCAAACCGTCTCGCTGCCACTGGCAGGTTTTTGACCAAGTTTGCTCCGTTTTCAGCTGCATCCATTTTCCTATAAGACGTGAAGAAAAGCAATCCCACAGCATGATGCAACCACAACCATGTTGTAGTTTTAGTTTGGTTTCCATGCAGACAAACAAGTTAAACTTTGATCTTATTTGACGAAGACGTTTCTTCAGAATTTGTGAAGATTTTGAGAATATTTCTTACGGCTTTGGCCAGAAGCTGCTTGTTTTCACTCTTATTCCTGTGATAACAACTTCCACATTGAAGAGTGTTGTTTTCGCAAACCCTACAAACCCCTTGACGAGGATTACTTTGTGCAGCTCTGAGCAAACCTTTCAAAGACTAAGAGATAACTGGCTGCTTGGAAAGGGATAACCTGAGACATTGTTCAGTGTTTTTACTTGTACTTAGCTGCTAAAGAGAGAATTTGCTCTCAGACACCAGAACATGACATATTTAGGGTATGCAGTAGCTGAAAAATGTTTCTTCACAAATAGGCGTCCAAAGATTAATTTCATACTCCTGCTTTCTCGGCAACAGAGAAAACAGAAAAATCTCAGGAACCCTGCATTCTTGGTGGCCCCCAGGGGCCTCTATGGATTACATTGTACTCCTGACACCGTGGCCTGACTGAGCTTAAGCTGAGTCGCCTTTAGCTAAAGTTTCAGACTCCTTGCACCCTGTGGCCTCTGTGGAGCAAAGTTGAACCTCCACACATGCATGCACACACCCCTCTCAGGTCGCTCATGGGGAGGGCAGACCCCTGGAGAGAGCTCCTACATGCATGGACGCATGTGGATGCCCTCCGAAGCACACACACACACACACACACACACACTGCTGATGCAGGAGCGCACTGAAAATGTAGGTGACCCACACTGGGGCGGGTCAGCGTCTCACCTCTCTCCTTCCCTCCCAGTGGGATGAATAGTAGATGTTTCTCTTTCTGTGTGAGAGTGAAGCTCGGGGAACAGGACCGAGAGCCGCCCCATGCATTTTAACCTCTATTCCTCCGGAGCCCCGGGTGACCTAATTAAATTAGTGAGGTGGTTGGAGTGAATGAGTTAAAGGCTGGAAGGCCTTTCTCATGTCAGGGGGAAACACCAGCTGCTACTATCCATGCATGCATGTGTATTTTTTTATGATCTATGTCATGGTAAGCTGTAAAAGTTAAACTTACTGAGAAGCTCAGTGGGAGCTGCAGAGGGTCTCCAGCCTGAATGTAGCTGCGTTTCCGCTGAGCTATGTTCAACGGAAACGCAAACTGGAATTACGAAAATAAACTCGCTTAATGGAAAAACGGCACTTTCGAGAAAAAAAAACAAAAAAACATACAAGTGGTTTTTTTTGTCTGTATCGAAATTAGTTTATTTTGCAAAATTGCAACTGAAAAACTTTTTTCGCATCACACAAGTCATGTGATCAACAACCAATGTTACTACTGGAAGAAATGACAAAGAAAAGACGGCAGGAAGTGGTTGGAGGATAACGGCACAATGTGGTTTTTAATGACTTATCACATAAACAAACATTGTCATGCATGATTTTAATTGCGTTTCTTACTTAATGAATTGTGTTTTTTTGATATTAGCGGAATATCGACAAAGTTTTGCTCACATTTGTCATGGAAACGCAGCTTGTGTGGTTCTGGAGGGTCTCCTTCATTGTCGTTTCACATGATGTCTGTTTGTAAGCAGCAGGGCTCTTCTCTTTCTCTTCCTCTCTCTCACGCTTACATACTTGTGCACTCACGGGAACACACACAGAGCTGTCAGGGTCTGCAGTTGCTCTGTCACCTCACACCTCTGCAAAACAACCTTAATGGGACCAATTCAGCCTGCTGCAAATCATGCAGAGTGCACGCTGGAAACGGGCAGGGCGGGGGAGACTAAAGAGGCACGAGAGCAGATTTAAGAGTCGAGATTAAGTAAAAAAGAAAGATTGGGAATGCTGTATATGTGAGATAGGAAGTCAGGAGTATGATTTAGGTTTATATGATCACCCAGAGGGATGGTTAGATTTCCCCACTTCGAAACAAATCAAAACACGGCTTTGGACAGAAAACGTCTCTGTGGCTTTTTGGTTCCTGGTCAGTCATCGAGTTCGTTTTTAGACACCTGTGTAATGCTGCCAACCTCAGCTGACACCGTTAGAAAAACACTCAAGGATGAAAACTATACCTTTCTTTATGAGTCGAGAAAAGGCGCCAACTTCTTAAACTAACTCATTACGACCTCAAGATTTATTACCACAAAGCTGAGAATCAAAGGTTTCCTTCGGGTCAGGGTTTGGATAGGATTATTTTTTCATTGGGTAGACACTGAATTCATTTTATCAGATATGCTTGAGATATTACGTATACCACAAAAGTGTATTAACATTTACCAAAAAAAAAGAGAGATTTGTGGTATGCTATTAGCTTACACATTTTTACTTTTCTCCTCCAATAGAATCCAGATGGTCGCCTCCCTAAAAGCAACCAGGTTCCACATGGTCAGCCGAAGTGAGATCAGACTCGGTTCATCATGATCTATTGCCTTTGCAAAATCCCAAATTCTGAAAAATAGATCCAAAGAAAAGTCAGGCACAAACGCAGTGCATTTTCGCAACAATTTTCACATGCAGCTCCGGCACGTTCAGCCAACGTTTGTGGCTGTAGCTGAGCAAGCTAGCATTAGCACTAGCTAGCATTAGCACTAGCTAGCATTAGCACTAGCTAGCCAGCTGGACTTCTTTTCAAATCCAAAAGTCTGTGTGAAATATGTTTAAGAGACAAGAAAGGTTTCTTTAAAACTGGTCATTAACAGCTGCCATGATAAAAAGCCAAAGCAATATAATCAAACTACTGTCCACTTGTATTTATTTTGCTTTTAGAGCTGGATTTTCCCACAGCGCTGCCTGAAAAACAAAAAAAAAAAAAAGTGAATTTGAGCGAATATATTGATGTGCAGATGGCCATTAATTTAAGTTCACGGATATCTGAAAAATCAATCAAAACTTATAAGAAGCTTAGGGCAGATCAATAATGTAAACATATGAAAATCATTTCTTTAACTGGTTGATAATTATCTAATAAGTCTTGTTTTTAGGATTCAGTTTGCTTCCGTCTTACAGATATTTTAGGAATGCGTCAAGAAACTGAACCAACGCGTTGTTGGAGGAAAAAAGGGAGAGTAATGAAGAAAGGTATATGCAGATGTTAGAAAAAGAGCAAGGCAGAGGTTCACTGAGACACAAGAGGCTGTATATAGATTACTTTCTAGACCGAACATTTGTAGGAGTCAAAAGAACCGGCGAAGAAAAAGTTCTGAGCCGGTGATGCAGGAGCAGAAACATAAAAAAAAATAAATAAAAAAAAAAACAGGAACAAGGATGCAAATGAGAAAGAGATGAGCAAGAAAAGAAAGTGGGGGGGATGTTTGCTTGAGAAAAGTTTCTGTCTGACCTGAATATGGCTGCGTTGTTCAGCTTTGTTCAAAGAGCAGAAGAAGTATCTCTCCTCGGTTTTTCTTTTTTCCAGTTAGCTCTAGTTTCCCTTCATGATGCAGCTACAAGTTTCAGCTTAATGCGATACGCTCGTCCGCCGCATTGCATCGTATTGTATGGAAGATGGTGAACGCAGCGGGAGCAGAGCAACGCGGCAGATGAGGGGTGTGTTTTTGATGGCGCAGACAAACGCAGTGTGTGTGTGTGTGTGTGTGTGTGTGTGTGGACGTGCTCTTTTCAAATGCCAAAGCATCCAGCGTGCCTCCATCCCGCGTCTCTGCGGTTATCCGGAGTGTGATATGTACTGGATGTGACATGGACGCTGCAGCGTTCTGGACCGCCTCCGGACAGCAGGATGAGCTTGTGTGTGTGTGTGTGTGTGCGTGTGCGTGTGCGTGTGCATGTGTGTGCAATGACAAGGACACAGTTACCTTCAAAGTCCCATGATGCCAACTAACTATTCAAACAGGGCTTTGCATCCCCCCTCCTGCTGACCGCCTCCTCCCGTCTCCCTGCTGCTGTAAGCCTTATCGTTCCAGCTTTACCTTCCTCTCTTCCTCTCCTCCCCTCATCCCTCGTTCTCCCGCGCCATATGGAAACCATTACAGCCGTTGTCGTTTCTCACCACCTACATTCCTGGGGGCTTTTTCGATGCTCGCTGACTTTACATCAACCTCGTGCTCCCGTCTCCTTGTTCACGCCACTCCTCATAGCAGGCTTATCTGTTGTCCTTTCACCTGCCTGTTTCCATTTCCCCCCCGAAACATCAATTTGCCCCCCTCCCATCCCCGCCCTCCTTTGTTTTGCTGCATGAGGCTGTAAATCTTGCTTGCAAATTGCTTTGCTGGATGGATTTTGTCCCGAATGACACCGCTGCGTCTTCTGTTTCTCTGTAATCAGCCATGTTTGGACTTTAGAAATGATTTTACATACAATTAGCCTTTGCATTGAAAGATTTTCCTCCATTATTTGAGCTTTATTTTGGGCTTCGCCAACTCCGCAGAGACGTATCTGTCTCTTTATCCTCTAGACGTCCTACTATTAGCGGGTTCCGTCAAGCATTTCTTTGCAGATTTTTGAAGACTCGCAATAACAAGGTCAGTGGAGACGGGTGTATTTGTCTTTTTGTGGCTGCACCAGGTGGTTTTCGCCTTACTTTAGATCGGTGTCCTGTTCTTAATAGGCCACAGAAATACTGTCGTTGGAAATACGATATTTGCAGACGTAGGTTTTGCTTTGTCTCACTTTTAAGAAACTTTTTTTTTTATTTTTTTTTAGACTTAATGTATGCAGAAAGTCAAGGTCAGTGAAGTATTAATTAAAGATTAAGACACCAGGTGCGTAATCCTCACTTCACCCAGAGATTTTACATGGTTGTGATTGCAGAAGCTTCGAATACAAGAATCGATTTTAGCAACATACAGCATCCAAAACCTTTATTGCCTCTGTGTGTGAAGGACAGAACAAAAGAAAAATGAATGGATTGCAGGATGAATGATTAACAGATGGGTGAATAAAGACTTGATAAATGAGCGTTTTCCCAGACTTTTCTCCTGCTCTATGTTTATCCAGGCCCTACAAATGATGAAATCTAATTCCATTTTGTTTCCAGACCAAGCAGGAATCCTTCGGTTTTTAAATAATAATCAAACCTTGTATTTTCCTCGTGACGTTTTATATAAGCTGGCAGGAATGTTATCAGAATGGTTTAAATTATCTACTGCACGCTCCTCCCTCCCCAGAAACAGCAACGCTCCAAATGCACGTTTGAAACGTTCCCTTTCTTTTCTATAAAGTCCTGATTAAAGCTGCGTTCATTGCTACAAATCCAAGCCCCAAAAACGCTGATTTATAGGGAAAACTCACCATATTGTGTTTCTTAGTGGCCTCATTCTGATTTCATCCCGACACAGTATCTGGAGCCTTTTTTGGAGGCCGTTCTGAGAGAGCTTTGATCAAGTAACCTCAGCCAGTTTGTATTGAAACGAAGTAAATCTTCCTCCTTTACGTCCACCCGCCGACCGAACAAACGTCATTAAAAACAAAAGTTCCTGGACGGAAAGCTTTCCGTCCTTTCCCCGCTCTCCGTTCACATCCATTCTCATCCATAATAAAAAATGTTGGGAGGTATCTGGGCCACTGCTTTTGGAGAGAGACTCTCATCAATTTACATTATAGCTCTCTGTTCCCTCCTCTGTGTCTCTTTCCTAACCGTTCTCCGTCTCCCTCCATCTCATACAAATGGGCCTCCATCTCTCTGCAGCTGCATACACACAGTCAAAGACCACTTTCTGCAGCTCCACTCCAGGGTATATGGTTCTTTAATGAAGACAGTAATAATGATTATGGATATTTTAAAACCATCTGACGGGCCCCGTGCACTTATGAAGGCAGAAGCCTCAGAGGATCAAAAGGACCCGTCCGACGAGAGGGGATCTTCGAAAACAAACGCAGGACGTGCCTGATGGATGGATAACAACACGGCTAGAAAGCAGACAACAGACTGCGCTGAAGCTGATTTCCGGCTTGCGTGTGTGGCAGACGTTTCCACGCACCTCCTCGAGGTCGTATGATTTTTTGATGCGGGGGTCCTCGGGTTCAGCCGGCAGAACGGGCGTTTCGTTTCAGACGGCGTCTGCGCTGATCAAAGATGAGGTCAGGATAAAAGAGCAACAACATGAGTAAAATTTAAAAGCTCCTGAATCTTTTATTGCGAACCCGGCCGAGCCGTGTAGAACATAACCGGTCGGGAGCGCTGGGAAACGCAGATTTGTTTTTTTTTCTTTTTTTTCCCCCCCCTTTTACAAAGTCCGCTCTCAAGAGACAAATCGGTTCAGTTCGTGATTTCTATACACCCAGGCAGATGTTTCACGTTATATTATTGTTGGTGTTTCTTCCAGGACCCCTGATTGCTCCAACAGGAGGCTGGAAATGGATAGTCCCCTCTCTGTGTGGGTGCCCAGAAATAAAAAATTTGAAAAAGTTGATTTAATCCGGCGCTGAGGCTTGAAATAATATTTTTCTTCTAAAAAAAAAAAAAAAAAAAAAAAAAAAAAAAAGCCCCCTGGGGGGGGAAGGGGAAAACTTTAAACTCGCAGATCCT
>NW_015114106.1:158204-165123 GCF_001443285.1 Poecilia latipinna
TAATCGGGCGGGGGGTTTAAAAAAAAATTTTTTTTTCAAAAAAAAAAAAAAAAAAAAAAAAAAGTTAAAGCTGCCTGTGAGGAGAAGTGGATAACTTTACATCTGCAGATCGTCTCAATCATTGTGTTTGTGTCGAAAACCCGTCGCTTCTTCTCTTGGTCGATTGGAGCCTCATTAAAGATAATCTGAGGATCTATTGTCCTTCCTTGAAGAGGTTAGAATGGGTTTATGATCTATACAAAACATGTTAAATTTTCTTTTAGGGCGTTTTGTCACTTTAAATCCAAGTAAGGAGCTGGCCACGTCGCCCAATTCAACATTGACACTCGCACATGAAAATGGCTGCAAACAGATGAGCACTTATAAAGCCATACAGCTTTGAAAAGCAGAAGTAGAGACTCCTGCTCAATCGACAAGAGTGCAGCAAGTAGTTTCTGTCAAGAACAAAACACTTGTCTTTTCCAGCAGCCATTGTACACCGCATACAGCGTTAAAATCAGCTGACCAAACGTGCTGGAATGCGCATCGTAGCTCAACAGTCGAGAGGTTAGTGAAACGGCTCCTTTTCCAGACACCAAAAAAAACGTTAAGTTATTGCCAAAAATGTCTGGGTGGTTCCTTTTAAGCACTTTAGCTGTTTTTAGAGGCAGTTGAGATCCAAATGGAAGTGTAAAAACATGCAAAAAGTGAATTTTGCGCAATAGGTCCCCTTTACGGTTCAGGAAATCAAATTGATGAAAATGGACGTAGATTTGGGAGAGGGGAAGCGCCTCTCTGGAAAATGAGACCCTGAGGATTTTCCTTGAGCAGCAGCCACTTGGAAGACGTGCAGGTGTTGTGGCTCAGCAGGAGTCCTGCCGTGGCCAATCGGTTTGCTGCTCCTCTGAGCACGGACGCCATAACTCCCCTTCCTCCTTCCGTGCGTTTGACAGCGTGTGTCCACACATTAACAAACGAGGGGGGAGGCAAGGCGAGGTCATTCGGGACCCTCGGTGTGTGATTATGCTGCGTATACCATGAGATTAGAGCAGACAGCTTTATGCACCGGAGGCCCCGCCATAAATCCCCCCCAACCAACCCGGCTATGCTGTCATTGTTTGCTTTGCTGTCTTATAGACGAAGACGTGGCTGTCACTCCCTGGCTGCACTCAAACCCCCAACAGACAGCGCAGGAAGCCGAAGTTCACAGGATTCAAACACACTCGTCTTGGTCTTTGGCCTTTGATGCTTTATCACTTTTCTCTCTCTTCGCCATCGTGGCTCTTTGTTCGTTCCCGAGGGTTTTCTCGGCGCTCCAGCTCACCTGCCCCCCCCGTCCCACACACTCAGACACGTTTTGCTGCCTTCCCGCCCCTCTCCACCGGGCTGCACCTGCGTGCCCGGCTTCGGTGCCGAACGTGGCTCAGGTTGCTGCTTTGGAATCTGGGAAATGTTCGAGCTGCCTGATATGCAAAGCCAAGCAGGGGAGGCAACGCGCAGATGCACAAGAGTAGAGAAGTACAGGGCTGACTTTGATCTATTTTTATGGGGTTTTATATAAGAAAGTGATACATATTTGTGAAATTACACACAAAAAAAAGATAAAATGCTCTGCATTCTGGGGTATCTCTCTTACATTTTTACTCATTCTCGTTTGTAGAATTACTCAGGCTCAGTCAGACTGGATGGAGCATGTTTTGCCAAAAATTCTCAACAAATTTTAGACTTTGACTGGGCCACTCTGAGAACATAGGTGTACTTTTATCTAAACGACTCGATCGTAGTTCAGGCTGTGTAATGAGGGCTGCTGTTCTGCTGGAAGGTGCCTGTAACTGGTTTCTGTCTTGTATTTGTGCTGCGTTCCAGTTACCTGGGAAGTGGGAACTCCAAACTAGACATCAGACCTGAGGTAACGGCGTTCTAGTTAAGAAGCTGGAATGTCAACATAGCGACGGCCATAAACAGTGTTTGCAATAGTTCCGACAAGCATCATTTTAAGCTTTACTTTCCATAAGCAAACGACACTTTTAATTCGTTCAAGCTTGGAGTTGCAGGCGCTGCATGTAGCATTGACTTTAAACTCACTTTTCCTTGTGCGTATTAAAGTGATCATGTTTCCACCACAGCTTATTCCTGTTGATGTCAGGAGCGGCCATATTGAAACACAAAGTCGGCCTTATAGGTCATAACTCGGAGTTGCTCCCAGTTTCCCAGTGGGAAATCCGACTTCAGAGGTTGTTCCAGTTGAGTTTTCCGACTGGGAAGTCGGAACTTCCCAGTTCACAGCATGGCTGGAATGCAGCATTGGTTTCATCCAGCTTCCATTGACCGCTCCGTGGAAGAAGCGATGCTGCCAACACCAAGTTTAGTGGTGTGAATGGTGCATTCTGGGTAATTTTAAGCATTGCTGCTACATAAAAACGTGTTAATTCTCAGCCACACCTCGGGTTTTATAGGTGAAAACTTTCATCCGGAGCCGGTTTATAGCCTCCTCTCTGAGTAAATAGGGCTGAATATGGACCGGCAAACTTTCCAGATTTGTGTTCGCAAAAATCCCTTCCCTTCCACTTCACAGTCATGCTCCACTTTTTTGCTGTGACTTTGTTGCAAAGTGACTAAACGCGGGTTTTTAAGGGAGCTGCGTGCACTCAGGAAGACGCAAGAAAGCAGGCGCAGCTGGTGAACCACGAAATGGGGGTGAACTTTATTAGAAATGAAGCAGGTTGTGCAAAATTTAAGAAGATTTTAAAGCTGAAAGCGCAGAATGATAGATGAGGGATGGCAAGCAGGAGGTGTAAAAGGTCGTGCGGGGGGTGGAGGGCGGCGGTGACACTTGAGTGTTCTCGGCTCCGCTCGAGGGTCGCGGCGGGGCGATGCTCGGGTTGAGAAAATGATGTTTCTGCCCTCATGAAAGAGCCGAGAAGAGAAAAGGTTTGAAAGCCCACCCTCTCCATCCCCCTCCCCACCCATCGCTCACCCCACCTCTCCGTGTCACCTCTGGCCCCCTCCAGCCTCCCATGCCATGTTTCAAAGTGTGGCCACATGAATGGCTCTATTGTTGAAGGCTGAGAAAAAGGGAAGGGGAGACACGGAGCGAGGCAGAGTGGACAGAGGCAGAGATGAGAGGGAGTGAGGGGAATAATGAAGAAAGAAAACAAAAAAAACGAGTAGTGAAAGACTCGGATAGAAATGTGCCCGAAAAGAAAAGAGAAAAGGGAAAATGTAGTGTTGCTCTGGGCTGCTTCTGAATTGGATGATTTATTTAGATCTGGTCATGGAGGAACTCTATAAAGCAGTTTATAGGCTCACCTCACTTCACATCTTTTGCTCTCAGATTCATCCTCCTTGTTCTTCTTCCTTTATACAGTTTGTGAATTTTACAGCCATCTCTCAAACTAACTTCCGTCCCCCCCCCCCTCTTTTTAAATCTTAAAAAGTGGATTTAGAGCATCCACAACAAACTTTACTGGAGCTACCCGGATGCTGCGCCGCGATCCGGGAGCCGGAAAAGTGTGAATTCTGGGATAAATCCACGCCGTCTTCCTTTTTCTGCACCGCTTGATTAGATTGGGATGAGGTCTCCGAACCTCATCCTGTTTTGCCGAGCGCTCAGGTGCCTTCACACACAAACACACGTCAGCTGGGTTAACCTGGGGTTAACGCAGCAAATCCGACACTTTGAACATGGATCATGAAATTGAGTTTTGCGCCGTGATTCTCTTCAGAATCCACTTCTTGTTTTTTCTCCCCCACCACCACATTTCCACTGATTCCTGCTTGTTTTTCTTTTCCGTCTTCCACCTGAAAGCTGCCCAGCAGCTCCTCCACCTCTCAGCCCTGTGAGCATGCGAGCGCGTTTTTGCTCTGCCATTCTGCGGCGCAGCTCGGCTGTGACTCAGGATACCATCAGATAAAGCTTACACAATGTGTCATGCAGGAAGCAGAAAGGTGCTTGTTTTCATAAGAGTGGGTGCCAGTTGATTTCATTGTTCATGTTTGGAGAAAACCAAACCTGTGTGTGAATGTGGGTGGATAAGCCTGGACAGACCTTTTGTGTTCAACACAAGGGGTATATGTGTGTGTGTGTGTGTGTGTGTGTGTGTAGCCTACCAGTTAAACTGATTTTCATGGCTGCAGAAGCTTCAGGATCCACCACCTTGTTTACATTTCAGACTCTATAAATGGTGCGAATGCCAGTCTGAAGCCGACAGGAAGGAGAGATATGTCTGTGTTTATACGTGTTGAGTGAAGCCGAGCGCCTCGCCTCTCCAGTCCAAGTATGGCCCGATAACCCCCGGTGACCTGCGTAATGAGAAGTGGAACAGTGGTTTTCCCAGCAGGCCCCGGGGGCCCCGTCCGAGCCGACGCTCGCTCCGCGCTCTGAGCGCCCGCCTCGAGCCAAACACACCTGCTGATAAAGGCTGCATCTCATTTTGGAGCAGCAGGCCTGTTGACTCTTAGCACCAGGAGGTAACTGCAGCCTTGATGGATGTGGTTGGAAGTACGGGGGCGCAGCGGAAGATTAAAGGGGGTTTTCTGTTTACCTCGGATCTTGGAACGATGCTCGCCGCTCTTTTCATGGTGTTCCAGCTGCAAAACCTGACAAGTGGTGGAATTCGCTTGACGTCTAAAGGGCCATGTTCACTTTAAAGAAGTTGTCCAGTTTGGTGGGCAGCTGACCGACGGCGCTCCCGGATTGGCTGCTTGGCAAACGACAGCGTGTCAAGCAGCGTTGCACCCGAGTATTTCAACTTCCTAAACTGATTTTTCTTTTGAATATTTGAGATACCTGAAAAAATCTGCAAATTTTCTCTAAATATGTTGGAGTCACATCTCAAAAAACAATCCATGAACAGAAACTACGCAGAGGTCCCATTGTATTTTCTTTTTGCAAACAGTTCGTTTCTCTCTCTTTTTTTTAACCTAAAAATGGAAACAAAACGATTTTCCCCTGTTCCTCCTTCCCAACTGATCCTTTTTCAAAAGGTGACGTAACTCTAAACTCTAAACTAGTTTTATTTAGCTGGACTGGGGTCAAAGTTTCCTCTTTGAATTGTAAAACTTGCAGACCCCTGACCTAAACGTTTGCATATCATTTTATTTGCATTTTTGGTAAATTAATTAAGTAAAAAAAAAAAGAAAAAAAGCTCAATTCTCTTGAAACTGAAAATGTATTAAACATTTTCCCCACTCGTTGCGGCTCTGATCCCTGTTTCGGCCAGTCGACTCCCCCTAATTAGTGCTGCATAATATTAGGAAAACATGCTGGATGTGCAGCAGTGATATAACTGGAAACAGTTAAACAAATACTTAACACAGGTAAAATGTTTATGCTTTTGGTTTATTGTAAACACACACAAAACCTTTTTCTTAATAACTGTCATCTTCCAGCACTTGTTACATTAATAAAACAGGACAAAATAGTCAGGTTTTATCAAGAGTGGATGTTATAAGGACTAAAAACCCGAGCACATTTCGTCTCTTTTTCCTTTTTTTTTTTTTTTTTTTTTTTTGCAGCTGCGGTTCTTGAAAACAGCAGCAGACCAGTTTATCTAGGAGCAAAATTAAATTAGTGAGTTATGCCTGCAGTCTGTACAGCTGAAACTAATGAGAGAGGCACTGCCTGTGAAAAAGTTCTTGCTTTTCTATCTAATTCTATTACCAAAAATCAAATTGTCTCATTTTCGGTGCCTCGTAATGTTCTTAATCGTGAACTTCCATGATTATTTTTGGCTTCCAAAGAAAGTTATGAAAGTTTTCCTTTAGAAAAAAAAAAAAAAAAGTTGTAGGCTATAACCTAGTTTTATTAGCTTGTTTTACCAATTTTTTGGTCAATATCTCTCAAAAATCCTGGATCTAATCTAATCTTCGTCCAGATTCAGAAAATTCCAGTTAAAGTAAACTATTATACGTTGCTGTTTACAGTATTCTCCTTCTCACACCCAGCGCTAAAGTCTTTGAAATAAACAGATGGCTCCATAAAGCTATTACATAAAGGGGGACGGGAAGTGGTGGCATAAATGAACCATTTCTGTTATCTGCCTCCACTTGTTGTTTTACGGGTGAATGGAAACAATGCCTCGGATTATGCTAAATGGCTTTAGCAAGACTAAATGACTGCAATCCTGAAATTACTAAATAATTGTGACAGGTCAGGCTAAAAGGTGAGCTTGCTTTATTCCCTCTCTCTCTCTCTCTCTCTCTTTTTCTCTCTCTCTCCATCGATTCAACAAATAAAACTGTCACTTCCCGCTTTATTTGACACCGGCGCAATTTGCCGTTTCTGACAGCGCGGTGACGCAACATCCCTTCATTGTCTTTGTGCGCTTTGTGATCTTGCATTGTTTACTTTTAATACTCTAATGGTTGTCTGACAGCAGAACAGAGAGAATAATTAAGCGGGGATTTTTTTTCTTCTTCTTCGTGTTTCTGTGATTCCCGAGTGTTCGTGTGGATTTGTTGAAAACAGAAGCAGCAGCAGCATCTCCTGCAGAGGTAAAACAAAGTAAAATAGGCTAGTTTAACATTCGATCACTTCCTCCCACTTCCACATCGCTGTGTCACTTAAGATTTTGTGAGAGTGGAAAGTCTTCCCTTCCTCCCTCCCGTTTGAGGCGTTCCTGCTGCAAACTGTTTTGTCTGCTCCCTTCAGCTGCAACATTCATTTAAACTGAGAAAGTGTCACAACGCCTGCGCCGCTTTCTGCTCCTCTGCTGTCTGCTGCGTCTGCTAACCCGCTGGATCAGAGTTGCTGTCGGCCTCGGGAGCTCTGTTCATAACTCAGTATTTGGCCTTATCAGGACGAGGCGGCCTTGTGCTGTGAGTCGGGATGACTCGGCCTGAGTCATCGCTCGAGTTCCTGGCCTTTTTCTTTCAGCTCAGGCCAGCAAGAAACCAGCAGGAAGCTTCTCGCGTTGAGATGTTAAAAACCGAGCTTTTT
>NW_015114107.1:0-11659 GCF_001443285.1 Poecilia latipinna
AATATTACAAAATCATAACATTACAATTTTATTCTTGTAATTTTATTACTTTATTCTCCATTTTTTTTATTCTTCTTCATACTCTGTCACACATTTGATTGAAAATTATGACAAACTAAATATTTTCCAAACTGAGCAGTCTAAGCAAACACTACTGGAAACTGAAAGCAAATTATTCTATTAAAAACCTGAAAAGTATGAAAATATAGTTATATTTACAAAAAAATAAAAAATAGAACTCAGCATTGTAGATAAATCAATGAAGTTTATGTGTAAAGCACATTTCAGTAACAAGGCAGTTCAAAGTGCTTTATATCATAAAACACTAATATTGAACACAGTCAATGACTGTTTAATCTTGAGCTGCAGGAACTGCTGCACAAATATTCAGCATGTTTTTCCTTCAATATTCCTCTTTGTAACCTTTAGTCACATATTAAAGGGACAAATTTAACAAACATTTTTAATTTGGTGTTAGAAGCAAGTAAGAAAGGAACCAAAAATCATCGATTTCAGTTCATCTTGCTGAAATCAGCAAAGGGGCGGGAAGGTTAATCAATTCAGTGGAATATGATTTATGATCTGCATTTGTTTTCAAATCAAAAGCTAATGAACTATCAGAGAACTCTGGGGGTAAACAGTTATCGAATGCGTCTTATTGCTCAGAGTGAATCTGCAAATTTACTGCTGAAGACCCTATGAATCAAAGCTTGTGGTTCTGTTTTTTAATTACGCAGAGAGTAATCACCTTGTAGAAGGAGTCCATGGACAGCAGAACCACCCAGGGAACATCCAGAGCTTCGATGATCTTATTGGCCACTGTGGTTTTTCCTGATGCGCTTCCTCCACACAGACCTGCAGGAGCACAAAGCACAAACAGCAGCGGCTCTAATTAATGAAGACAAACGTGGAAAAGCACTGCTGCTAGAAAAATGCTAAACTAGTTCAAGAACTAATTAAATACACTTTCATCATATACTCATGACATATCACTTCTTTTTACAGTTGTTCTGCAGCAACAGACACCAGATATGGCAAACTGGTATGATGAGAGATTTTTAGAGGTTAAATTCGCTAAAGTTTGAATTTCCTTAGACTTTCAATGTTCCTTTGTGCTGTTTAGCGCAGAACGGTGTGACATTGGCTGCATTTCCATTACGAATGTATGCAAAACTTTGTCAATATTCTGGTAATGTAAAAAAAAAAAGTTTCACAACTGTGTTGTTTCCATTACATAAGAAACACAAATAAAGTTTGTTCATGTGATGTCATTTAAAAAACCATCATCCTCCAACTACTTCCTGATTATGTGACTCGTGTGATGTGAAAAAAGATTTCTGTAATTTGTATATTTGTTCTAAAAACAACTGAGGGAAAAAAAATAAATCAATTAAAATTGGAAATTGAATCTGGTATAAAAAAATCTGAGATTTTATTTTTTAAGCCATATCACTTCAAAAAATAAAATATGGGTGTACCAGTATGTACAGTATTTATTGCTGTCACAAATCAGTCAAAATGTGGCTTTTTTTGACAAAGAAAAATAAAACGGATTTCTACAAAATAATTACAATTACATACAAATATGTAACAGAAAATAAGTGACTTTTAGCAAAACACTTATTTTACTGGACTAAACAAATGCTGCTTGTATTTATCTTTAAGTACAGCTGTGGGGATGTTGTAGAAACACGTTTTCCTTTTATTTCATCTAAACATGTTTTAAAGTCACCCAGCTGTGAAAGCTGCTCTGCTGCAACGCAACAAACCCTGTTTTCTATTAGCAATAAAAACCCAATTGTTAAAAAAAGATGGCAGACACAAGGTTTTACCTCCTTTCATTTCAATTTCTTTTATTTTCTTCCCATTTTATGGTTTTAGTCGTAATTATTTCCCTCTTTCGCTCCCCTCTCCATCTTGCACCAAATTTTACTACATCTTCCTCAGCGAAAGTCTGACCAGTTTTCCGCTGCTCCTTTCAGCCGTGTGTGAAATTGGGACCAGTCACTACGCTCCATTGGCGATAACAGATTGCAGACTGAGGAGAACGTCCGCCTCTCCTTCCCGCCGCTCACGCCGGTCTGATGAGTTTATTCACGCTACGGCGCTCCGTGGATGTCAAACACGCACACCTGGAGCTCACTCCACAGCTGCTGGGAAGCTCGCTGACTCGGATGTTTTACTGTGCAGATCAGCATGATGTGTCGCCATAAAGGCTCATACAGAAAGAAACCATTAGATTACGGTTTGCTAAACTTACATCTGTAGAAAAAAAGGTTTGAGCATGACAGAGGTTTTTCAGTTTATCTATTCTGAAACTCAACGTGAAGAAAACTGAGATTCTTCTATTGAGAAATGTATGTGGTTTACGCAGGACACCGACCCTAAAAGCCTGGAGTTTGACACCTGTGAGGAAAATAAAACTGAAATGTTAAGGTTTTATCAGCCTCAATAAAAAACATTAGACTGTTTTCACACATGATATGTTACATTTTCACTGCGGTTCACTTTCACACTGAACTCCGTCAAACAAACCAAACCGTTCAAAAACCTGTTCCCCTCCTCGCCTGTGGGGGCACTGCACCAAAAACCACCACAGGAAACAACACAAAAACCTCTGAAGAAGACAGGAGCGCAACTTCCTTCTAAGACTGAAACGATTAATCAAATTAATTGTGATAAATCGATTATTGAAATAATCGTAACTAATTTAGTAATCGATTAATCGTCAGTGCAATTAGCAGTAAAATAAAAGAAAATGATAAAATCTCCAGTTTGACTACGGTAAAATGTAAAAAACTGTAACAAACCTTATTTTAAATGGCTCAGAAAGTGCAATTAGGAATTTCAAATATAATGTAGAATAAATAACTAGAATTCAGTTTAATTCTTGTTGAATTAGACTGAATAGATTTGATACCTGATCAGATATTAAGACCGGATTGGTGCATAGATTGTAGTTTATAAGAAAAGTACTAAATATTTGCGTAAATTATTAATTTTAAGCATATTTAAATGCGTCTTAGGTGACGATGTAGGAGTTGGAGAACAAACCAACCACCAGGAGAACTCTGGTTTATGAAGCAGATGGCGTTTGTTCCCTCACCGATGACGAAGGCCTCTTTGAAGGTGGTCCCGGTGACATTGTACCACGGTGGTCTGCCGGCGGTGTAGATGGTCCTCTTGTTGGTCCTCAGCAGCGGAGGCTCTGTCTTGGACTGGCTCGTGGTCCGTTTCCGTGGCGACAGCGATGGGGTCAGAGGACAGCAGGGGACCCGGTTGGAGAGACCGTCCATGGAATCTTCTCCGCTCCCGCTGCATTTAGAGGGAGAGGCATCGATAAGCAGACCGCTCGCCAAAACATTATCAGTCGTTGTACAGTTCACTAAGAGGATAGGATGGGATGTTTTTGCCATCAGAGATGCCTTTTTGGTTCATATGTGACCCCCTGCTGCTCCTTTACAGGCATTTCAAGTATTACAAAGTACATGCAAGTTCAGCTGATATTACAACATTGTAAAATTGTGGACTTGCACATAAATTGTTGTTCTGCAGAGAGGAAGAAAGAAACATTTTCACTGGAATGTCTCTGTGAGGACTCTCCGCAGTCGGACCTTTGGTATCGGTGTGACTGAGGGAGAGGACAGGAGAACTTGCTGATCCTCCCCAGGAAAACACACCGTTGCCCAGGAAACAGCGTGATATCGAGTGGGGAGGCCACCATTCACATGAGTAAGGCTGTCATCACTTGGCTCGGTTTGTGGAAAGTTATCGCACTAATCTTCAGTTAAAAGTTTCTCTCTTTGGAAGAGAAACAAGCAAAACCAAAGCACATGTTCTAATTAAACTCCCGATGTTTATATTTGGGTTGGTAGGACAAATGCAGTATTACTCTTAATATGTAGATAGTGTCTACTGCATGTGATCAGTGTCAATAGACAATGCATCAGATATAATAATGTGTATATGGAAAATTCACTTAACTCCGATCCAGAACCCCACGGCATTCTGGGAGATGTAAGCAGAGGAAGTGATTTACCTTCTCAACTTCTCACAATGAGCTAAGCTAGCCTACTCACTCAATCTGTGGTTACCTAGCAACAACCTGCTGAGTAACTTGCACAGCAGCAGTTTCAAGTTCACTGTGAAACCATAACTGCTTAAAAAGAAGAAAACAATGGTGTGGAGTGAAAACTGTAGATAAAAAGAAAAGGCCATTCCACCAGTTTGGCAAAATTTCAGATATTTAAAACAAAAATAATCATCAATAATTATCTATATATCGACTCATATGAAATGCTTTTATTCAGCCTTAATGTCCAGGCCTTCTCTAATGGATGACAGCATCAGTGGTTATTTACACAGATCACCTTTGTCTGATTATAATTCAGTTGATCTGAAACAAAAAAGTAAGGAGGTAAATACTTTTTCACAGCACCTTGAAAGATATTATGGAGTTTCAATAAATGTGGTGCTGATGATTTTGTAAATAAAAAAAAGAAAAATGCTGCTGTCTTTCAGTGGAGTGAATTAAGAAACATGACTACAAGCTTCAAAGGAAGAACATCAACATTTATTTGTAAAAATATTACCAGAAAACATTCAGCTTTTTGTAAGGTAAAGCAACATTGTTTTTCTAGAAGAGAAATTGAATTGAATGAAATGTTAATTTTAAAACTGAAACTGCAACCAGGCACAAAACTCAAAGCGCATTTACTCTGAGATGGCCAAGAATTTTAATTAATTCATAAAAAAATAAAAATAAATAAGAATAAAAATGAAAAAAATCACCACGTCCTTGTTGAATATCTGCAGTGATATTAAATTTTTTTTTTTTTTTTTTTTTTTTTTTTTTTTGTCTTTTTTGCTTCTTTTGTTCTCCCAGCAGCCACGCTGACACAATGCGTGGATCTGACGGAGAAGGAAAGCTAGCCAGCTAGCTGCGTTAGCAGGATTAAAGCGATCCGTTCAGGGATCCAACAGCCGCAGCAGGCACTCCATCCTCCCGACAGGCTTTTCTCACCTGTCGGTCCTCAACATCGACCTATCCGCGTCCTCTCCCCCATCTGTCGGCTGCTCGCCCGGCTTACTGTCGAGGATAATCGCTGCTGCCATAACGGCTCGGCGCGGAAACTAAACACTGGGTGCGTGATGACGTCAGAAGACGTAAAGTGATGTTGTGTTTGTGGAACTCGCAGAACGTCGGTAACTTAACCTCAACTGCAAGACTGAAATACATTACGCACATTGAATTATGAAAGCTTTCGTACTTTAATAACTACAAGAACAAAAAGGCAATTTAAAGAGTTTTCAAACAAAAGACTTTCGGCCACATTTCTTTTGTAAACTACATCGAGTATGCGATAGAAACGTTAATAATAAAAGGCAGACCATTGTAACATACAAATAACCGTCATATCTCTATTTATTTCGTAGATTTATATTATAGCAGTCATCATGACAACTTGCATTATTTTGATATTGTTAAAATAAATTCTACATAAAAATGTATGAGAGGTTATTGGGAAAGTTTTACATTTGTACCAGCTGCACTTGATGTTAAATCAAATCAATTTCATTTATAAAGAACATTTACAAAACAACCAGTTGACTCAGGTTTTATATTAATTAGGTCTAAGTTTAATATAAGTTAATTTAAAGAAGTGCTATATCCAATAAATAAACACATTAATACTATCCAGACTCCATAATTGATAGGGCTGGAAAAAGAAGAAAAGAAATTCTCATTTGACCTTTTTCTTGTCAGAAGCTTTTCAGTTTCTTACTTGCTACACTTGCTTGAAGAGCAAAGCAGCTTGATGAAATTGACTGAAAATGGTAATCAGAAATAACATTTAAATCAATTATTTTAACTTCCATTTTATTTTAAAGATGATTTAATAATAGAAAACAAAATTGATTATGATAAATTAAAGACAAAAACCATTATGGTATTCTTTTTTTTCCATCTTCCCTCCAACTTTCTGAGAGTCCCACAGCGCCTCCTAGTGCTCCTCCATGTGCCCGCGGGCCTTACTTTGAAAAACTGGTTTAGATTGTAGTCTATTGTATGATAATGTGGTAGTTGCTTAATCATATTATTAGGTTTAAATTGATTTTTGATTTGGTAAGAATGATTGCGAGTGAGTTTTATATTAAGACTGATTGATGAGTGATCAGGAAATCAACGGTAAGAACAGCATTGATATCTCAAAAAGGCATAAAAACATTTGGTAAAATGTTTTTACTCATGCAATGCAATTATAATTTTATACACATAAATCAATAAGGCCGATCTGTATCAAATGGTTATTTGATACAATTTCTAACTGAAATTGAAAATATACTTTAAACCCTTCACGTTTTAGTTTTAACAAGGTGAAACAAGAAAAAAAGGGTTAAGTTTATTGCAGCATGACATGCATTGGATGGAACAATAGATATAAATGTAATTCAGATTTACTTGAATTATTTGTACCACTTGTGCAATTTGTTAAATAAATATTTTGAATGTAGATTTGATGTGTTTTTGTCCAATCATAGTGTGGAGAAGTGACGCTCGCGCATGCTGACGCCTGTCCCATTAACTTCAGGTGTCCTGCGATCAGTCAGACTCTGCAGGAGCAGCAGCAGCTGCAGCGCGCCGAGCCTCACTCCTCAGTCCTGCTGCAGCTTTTTCTTTACAGGCTTCAAGTCCAGCAAGATTTTTTTCTTTTAAAAGGAAAAAAATAAAAAAAAACTCACAGAAAACTAAACAAAATTTTTTATTTTATTTTTTTTTTTGTGCTTCAGCGGTGCAATGAAGGAATTTACGGATTTGTCCTGAAGACTTACAGATCCCAGAATATGAGGTGTTGGCTGACTTTCTGCGTCGACTGAAAATCAGAGGAAATCGGATTCTCGACTAAGGAGGTGGAAGAAATATTTTTACATTAGAAAATATAAGTCTGAACTTATAAAAATGGATAATCCTCCGACTAATTCAGAGAAATCCCATCTGATAGACGAGAAGAGCGCGAAGATGTATTCCTTAAAATTACAAAGGTGAGACAATAGCTCAATATCCACAGAATAATTTCCAATTTTACACGCATTTGATAGAAAAACACTTGCTTAAAATGTGAGACATGGTGAATGAGTTATTTTAAAAGAAAAAAAAAAAAAAAAAAAACTTCGTACAAATCCACGCACGGAAATGTCCCGCAGCTTGGGCGTAACGTGCGGTGCGCAGTTTGTTACTGTGCTGCATGTTCAGTATGGCTGACGCGGGCTGTTTTATGTGAATGAGCAAATTCATTTCCATGCTTGAGTTGTTTCTGGACAGCCTGTGACAAATGGCCCCGGGGGCCAGTTCACTGAGCAGCGCTAAAAACTCATCATCTGTCGTTAGAGAGGGAGCGCGCTGCATGCGGCGGATCCGTGCACGTCCAGACCGCATGTCAGCCAAAACTGCAGGAGGAGCTGCACGAAGCAAATCCTCACTTTGCTTAAGATGTAAAGATACAAAGGAACAAAGAGGCGGGAGAAATGAAATTAGTTGATTTTGAAGATGAGAAGTGTCAGATTTGTTCTGCGCAAAATTAATAACAAGAGAATATTCTAGAGATTTTAATTTAAATATGTTTATCTTTGAATGTTAAACACAAATTTCGATCACTTTTCCTTACAGGCCTCATCTTGAGTCCGTTTCCACCATCTGACCAATAAATGTTTTATTTTGTTGGCAGTAAATCCTGCTAAGTTATTTCATGTTGAGGTTAACTTTTTTATTTCCCAAAAACAAACTCTGTTGTCCTAAGAAAGCAAGACCCTTAATTTTTTCTGCAAGCATCGAGGCCCCCAAAAGAGGAATCAACTCTTGTTTGTCGACATCAAGCAGAGGTGCAGAGAGGTAGACAGTTGAGCATATGGCGCCGCGTTTGGGATTTCACGCACCATTTGCGCCATTCCTGCGCGCTTGCATGCGCCTTTACTGAGTCATCGTTTGTAGTTTTTGTTTATTTAGGTGAAAAAGGTCCATGGGGCGACTAAAATACATACTTCAGTAAGTCAAATATTTCCCTGTAATTGATAGTGATTCTTAAATACCAATAGATTAAAAAAAAAAATGTTTCAGATGTGAAAATGCGTATAAGTTGTCCTATTTCGAAAACAAACTGAATATTTGAGTCGGAATTCTGCTCATGATATTAAATGAAATATCAGAAAATAAGGACAAAAATTATAAAGGGGAATTTTAATCAAGATAATATGTTTACATCAAGGCCCAGTTTGCAGAACAGGAAACTATCATAATTTTTATAGGTGGAGACGTTGCACTTGAACAACCTGTGGTTTTTACCAGGGGCGCGTCTAGAGAGTTTTTTAAAGGGCCAGCGGGGCGCTAAGGACCTTAAGGTGGCACAACTAAACCAAAAGCCAGAGTTTTATTAGAAATACCATTATGGTGGGAGGATCAAATTTATGTCTGATTAAATAACAAAATATATATTTGAGCCAAAAATAGATGATATTATGAGTTAGCACATCCTAGTTTAGCCCCTGCAAATTGTTAGAATAGATAAATGGATAGATTTTTGTTTTTTACTCAATAAGTCGCTTATATTTATGAAAACATATTGCAAACTGGCTCATTTTTTGCTAAAATATTTTGCTTTTTAAATCAACCAATGTTCATAATAGTCATGATTTAAAAGCTGGAATATTTAAAAAAATGGTAGACATTATTTTGCCACTGAAGAAAAAAGGAACATATTGACTTTTTTTGTAATACAAGATGTAATACAGTCTTTTGAGAATAGGAAGTTTATTTAGCATAAGTTAGGGCTGACCCCTTGCTTTGTCTGACTATAGTCGTTCAAAACCCCAAAATATGTAGTTTATAGTTATTTTGTAAGAAAGTCAGAAAAATGTTGTGTTTTTCCTGTAAATAAGTGTAACAGGAAAAAATGTGTTCTAATTAACAGCATCTGTAAATTTTCTGGGCCTTCTATACTTTAAATTGTTATGGATATGAAATTAAGAGAATTGCAGGTTGTTGTTGTTGGAAACCAAAGTATGTTTTTCTGAAGATTCAGTTTTTAACAACCAACAATCAAAAAATAAACCAGGACTTGCATTTGTATAGTTAAATACGGTATGTATTTTTTGGTTTGCATTTTGCCTTTTATTTGCTTTGTGTTGATTTTGGAGCAGAACTGATTGTTAAAACCCAACAATGGTTCCATGATGCACTTAATGCAGAATGGAGCAAAACAAAACTTAGCAGCTCAAAATGTTTGTGTCTTTTCTCGGGTTTAAATGCACAAAGTTAAAACCTCTGCCAAACAAAGCTTGGGTTTACAAACTTAAACACATGTTAAGTTACAACCTTTCAAACATCAAATGTGAATTCAAAGATGTACAATCAGTAGCAGAAAGATTCTCATTACAGCTGCTGTTTAAACTTTAAATACATCCTTTGTAGTGGATTTATATACAAAGTGGTTTAAATGGACTTTTATTATGAAAATCCTTTTCAGCTATCGATTAAAACTAAAGCAGCACATAAAAAACACATCAATGTTCCATTTTTTTCTTCTTTCTGTGAGATTCTCATGTTTTTTACCTTTACAATCACACCGTTCTTTGGTAATTTAAGTAATTTATTTATTAAATTACCATCATTACCATCATTATTATTTACATCTGAGGTTTCATTTCATTATGGAGGATTTTTGCTGTTTCTGAATGTCTGAAAAAAAGTCAGAAAAAGCCTAAAGATTACTGATTAGCAGATAAATATAATATTTATTAGATATATAGACTGATTGCATTTTCCCTGATCATGTTTTGCTACATAAACATAAAAACTCAGGTGCTTAAAGATAGTAAAGATGAAAGTACCAAGACTTGGATGTTTCATTGTCTTTCTCCCAAAATGCAGAAACTAAATCCTTTGTTTTTAAGGATATTTCTCAGTTCTCTTTTGGTTATTCTAATAAATTTATTTAATTTAATAAATCCTGCATATTTTAGTATCCATCCGATACCAAGTATCTGCAGGGCCTGTATCGCCAATACTGGCACCGATACTTTTTATTATCATTAAACTTCTGACCTTCAGGTGTTTTTGTGACTTTTTTTTCCACTCAGTTATTTTGTTCAAAGCTGAGAGAGAATTTGTACAAAGTTTATGTGTCTGCAAAATACTTTAATAACATTTTAACATTATTTGTGTTTGTGTTTGCTAAATAAACAAAATGCAAACTAAAGTTTTTAACTTGGCATCAATCCGATACTGATACCAACTTGGCATCAATATTATCGATATTTTGGATTGATCTGCCCACCTTCTGCTAATGTCTGTGAGTAAAGATACAAATCTATATTCAATTTCTTATGTTTTAAAGAAAGTTTTTGATACCAATATTTAGAGTGAAACTGTTTGGCCATTGCACACGACCATTGTTGACCATAAATACTGTTTATCTTTTGGTTACTGTTTATTTATCTAATCTCCAAATGATTTGAGACACAAACGAACGATATTTGACACTTAAAACACTTCAGTTTACCTAAATGTGCCTCTGAAGATGTAAAACCACTGAACTATTGAACAGGCTTTTTCCACTCTGCTTCTTCACTGTAAAACAGTGACGCTCGGTGAATTCCCTCTGAGGTCCTGACCACTCTGCAGATGCCTGCAGGCTTTGCCAGTGCTGCTTCACTGCAGCTGCAAAATACCAAAGTGCAAGTTATGCAGCTACACAACAGCAGACATCTAAAATTATATACAGCTCAATAAAAATGAATTTACCCTCCTCTGTTTTTGACCGACCAATCAGATCATCAAGCAAAATTTAAAATAAGACAAATATAGTCTAAATAGCAAATACAAAAATCTGTTTTCAAGTTATGATTTAATTTACTGATGTGAAAAACCTATCCAGAGCAATTAAACCTTTCTTAAAATAAGTTTCCTCTGGTATTTTAACCATTTGGAGGTGATTACCTCCAAATCTTTGAGGTTGGAAGGCCTCCATGCCATTCCCCTAATCTTTATCTACATGTCATGCTTTTCTATTAATTTAAAGTCAGGACTCTGATTGGACTGCTCAAAAACATTAATATTACTTCCAGTCAGAAGAAACATGTTGTAAAACTAAAATATTATTTTAAAACAGAATCTGCCAAGCATATAAATAACCATAAAAGATTCTGTCTCTTTAAATAAAACAATAACTGTGTAGGAAGATAAGCATGCTAATTAGATCACATTTTTCTCAAAACAGATTTGCAAAACAGTGTTATGTCATCCATATGTAAAAAATAATTTAAATAAATCCAGCATCCTATCAAGTGGAGCTCAGTGTGTGTTTTCTTGTCCCGTCGGTGTAATTGAACAGAATCTGTTTTCTGCTTGACTAGTTCTTTTCATTCAGGACATCCCCTGATAGGAGTGTGTGTGTGATAAAGGGAAATCGTGCAAAGCTTGCACTGATAACGTGGAGTGTGTGAATTAAAGTGTGTGTGTGGTTATCTCCAGTCCTGCCAAATTAGTTTTTTTCCACCTCATTAGCGACATCATTGCACCCCCATCACTGCACTTGATACGACCAGCAACCAGAGTGTGTGTGTGATGGAGGGGATACATGGAGGGGGGAGATATATATATATA
>NW_015114107.1:15387-67271 GCF_001443285.1 Poecilia latipinna
TATTTAGGGTATCAAAGTAAAAGGGTGACACGTAAGCCACACTTTTCAGATTTTTGTTTGTAAAGAAGCTTACATTTTTTTAAATATTTTTTATATTTTTCATATTTACAAACTTTGCAAAATAGCAAAATCTGACAAAGTTTAATCATATAACTAATAATATAAAGTAGCAAAACCACAAGATGATGAAACATAAAACAAGCAAATTGCTAAAATGTGTCATTCAGAAGATCAGCTGAAGCTGTGAGACATAAACTAACTGGAATAAATGTGAATCGGTTTTAAATGTATTCCCAGCTTGGTAATATTAATTCCTTGAGTGCTTTTTAATTTAAACAAACTGTGAGTGTTTGCTACTTTTCAAGGACAACACCAGTCGATTTGACCCGTTTCCTCCCTGAATAACTACACTCACCATTCATCCATCTGAGTAAACATTGATCGCAGAAGATTCTGTCAGGTTTCCAGTTTGAAATCCATTGTAGCTCTTCTAAATGATACTCCTGTCTGCTGCAACATTTACTCAAGAAAATCAATGGTGTCGACACCTAATGCACTGCAGATTTGCTGCCATTACAAGACAAACACATTATAACCAAACTTGCTGCAGGTTCAATGTGATATAAAAACATTGTCTACCTATAAAAACAAAAACATATAGACCGACATCTTTGACTCTGTTTCTGCATCCTTTTAGCTCCTTTGCAGACTCCAAAGAGCACTACCAAGACTTCCCTTTAAAAAATGGAGGAATGTCCGGTGCTATGGAGCTGAAGCAGCACGTTGGTGCACACTGCCATTTACCCAAAACTCTGGTTGGCGAGGAAAGTGGTGACAAGCTGCTGGCCAAGAAGAAACTCTACATCGCTTCTGCAGTCTGCCTCGTCTTCATGATCGGAGAGGTCATCGGTAAAAAGTTTACAATTTCAGAAATTACACCCAAAGATTTTGGTGAAAATGTAGTAATTTCACTGTCCAAATAATCAGGTGTGCAACTTTTTAATATTTAAATATATAAACAACATATTATTAGAGCAATAATGTCTTGTTGAAAACTGAATCATTTTGGTGACCAAACAGGTTCTTATTTTATGTTTTTAAGACAAATTTATACCAAAAACACACCTTTTATAGGTTTACTTTAATGTTTTCTTTTTAGTAAAAAAAATAAAAACTCAGACTTTACTTCTTTACTAGCTCACAAATAGTGGAGGTACATCTCCAATAAAAACACAGCAGAAGAAAACCTTCTTTCCCTGAAAGCTTGATTGGTCCTGACAGCCGTCCCCAGTGGAAACCAGTGCAGTAATAGCTTCTGGAGTCCAGAAACACTTTGCTGATTCGTGATCTTGGTTTAGATCTTTGTAATCTAACAAAAAGAACTTGTCCTGACAGACAGGTAATTGGTTGAGTTTCACTGGTTTCCTGATTTTGCTCCATCTGAAATTTGATTAGACTTGGTATTGTTTCAATTACAGCAGGCTGTGGTTGTTTTTGTTTGTTTCTATGTGTTTTAGTGCTGCACAACCAAACGGGATAAGGTGTCATTGAATATGACTGGAAATAGCACTTTCTCTGTAAAGTAAGATACAAAATGTTTTTACAGATGCATCAATTTCATGCCATAATTTGGCTGCACATCAGGTTCCACTTAGGCCTGGGAGTATAAGTTTGATTTGCAAAAGGAAATGGCTTCCGATCATCTTTATTCTGTGCACAAACTGTTCAGTGCATTAGATTCTGTGTAAGCACAGACATTTTAATAATATGAACAAAATAACAAAGATGACAAAAATACATATTTTAAAGGTTATATAGCATGTCCAATAATGTAAAAAGTTAACTTAGTTGCTAAGTGTGTAAACTGGCTGACATTCCTTTACTGACTACTGAAACATTCAAAATGACTTGCAATAAAAGAGTAAAACCTGAGGCTACATCCTAACTATGAAGCTCTTAAACTGCATGTTTAATCACCAAAGAAAGCCGTTGTTTAAAGTTTAGTTTATTACTCAGAGGATTCTGTCAAGCATCTACAGACTGAGTGTGTTTCAAACAGGAGGCTACCTGGCTCACAGCCTGGCCATCATGACCGATGCCGCCCACCTCCTCACCGACTTTGGGAGCATGATGGTGAGCCTGTTCTCCCTGTGGATCTCCTCCAGACCGCCCACCAAAACCATGACCTTTGGCTGGCACAGATCAGGTCAGAATAATCTTTACTAGTTATTTAAAAAAAATGTAATTGGAAATGGAGATGATGATACTGATTTTGACATACAGTAGGTGATAAGAATAAAGAGTGGAAGCAAAAAATACAACTGTAGGACTAAGTGCTGCTTTAGATATTAATGTAAAAAATAAATACAGTTGATATTCTTGAACTTTGAAAGGGGACATGTTATGTAAAAATTCACATTTTGTAAATTTTTGTACTTCCATTTGTACAATGGAATGTCTGGAAAATGAGGCTTTTGAAAAACCTCCAGAATGTGACAATGCAAGTCAGCAGGCACTGCGCCTCACCTAGTAACCAAGGCAGAACTCTGCCCGTTACCTAGCAACCAAGGCAAAACTCTGCCTGTTACCTGGCAACCAAGGCAAAACTCTGCCTGTTACCTGGCAACCAAAGTAGAACTCCTGCATGTTTTCTGCCACTGAATTCGCTGTACAATGGAAGCTGTAAAAGATAATTGTTTTGTTGTTGACTTACCAAACAGAAACCACTCGCTGCATTCTTGTTGGTTGTGCAGGAGGCTCTTTTTCTGCTTTTCAAAGAAGTACGGTTTTATAATTGCGCATCTGTTTGCAGCCGTTTTAAACGTGTTTAGTTCCTGTTGAAGGAAGCATAGCAAGTCACATTTAAATTAATTTACAGTATATTCCAACTTTTACATCTCAGGCAGAAGCTTCCTGATCTGTAAAGTTTTGGGTTGTTGTGCAGTGAGGTGATCGGTTCCTGGTTCTGCTCTCCTCACAGAAATCCTGGGAGCGTTCATCTCCGTCATGTCCATCTGGATCGTTACAGGAGTGCTCGTCTACTTAGCCATCGAAAGGATTGTACGCAACGACTATGAGATTGAGGGCCATGTCATGCTGGTCACTTCTGGATTCGCCGTCATTGTAAATATTATGTAAGTACTTTGTTATTTAATAGCTTTATGCCAAATATATTTTAAAAAACAGCTAAAGTGTCACAAAATTTAATCACTTTCTTTCCTATCTGCAGCATAAAAATGCATTAATATTAAGCAGTTGAGTTTGTACATTTTTGTTTAATTTATTGTTTCTTTAAGTAATAATTTATACAATTTCAACAAAACAGGCTATCTTCAGTACATTTTAATATAAAAATAATCTAATAAAAATGACATAAAATCCAAACCATTTCTTATTTTTCATTATATTTTAACTTAATTTGGAAGCTCAATATCTTTTTAAAAATAAACCAATCCAGTTTGTTTGATCTTGATCAGAGTGAGCATTTTAAATGGTTTATAACTTGCACTAATATGCATTTTTCAAGACAGATATTCAAATTTTGATGAAAGATGAAACTGTGTTAATGAGGATTACATTCCTCCTTTATATCAGCATGATGGTTATTTAGTAGAATGTCTACAGTTACCAAAGTAAATTTAATTAAGTAAATGTAACTAGTTATAACCCAACTCTGGAACTAAATAGCCTTTAGTTCACCACATCTCTTCACTGCAAAAGTAATAAATAAAGTGAATCACAGCAGAATCAGAAGTGATTTCACTAAAAGCTGATCTTTCTGTGGTTCTGCAGAATGGCCTACATCCTTCACCACTCCACCACCCTCCACCCTCATGGCAGAGGCTATCAGCAGATTGACGAGGACGGTCAGAGCCCCGTCAGTCACGGCCACTCCCACATGCTCCTCGGTAGCCATGGCAACACCAGCGTCCGTGCCGCGTTCATCCACGTGCTTGGCGACCTGCTGCAGAGCATCGGCGTCACGGTGGCAGCGACCATCATCTACTTTCGGGTCAGATTTAGATTCTTGTTAGGGTGAGACTGAAACGTCAGTTTGATCCTGTCGGCTCTTTAAAAGATTCCTGAGTGATTAAAACTAAAGTTTCATGCATTAAAAGTTCATATTTTGCAAAGTATGTATAGTATTGCGACAATGTAGATGTTATGTGCCAAGAAACCAGCATGGAAAAATCTTCAGTTTGTTTTTCTTTTCTTGCCTTCAGCGTGTTAATATCTAACGTCAGCAGGAAGCGCCATCTGATGGGTTTTTCCTTTTCCGTTTTGTTTTCTCAGCCGGAATACAAAGTGGCAGATCCCATCTGTACATTCCTGTTTTCTATCTTCGTCCTCTTCACCACCCTCACCATCCTCAGAGACGTCTTCAGGATACTCATGGAAGGTACAGGAACATGTTAGGAGACATTATCACTTTTCAATTAGGAGTCTAGACCATCTGACTAAGTACCTGCCACGTTTCTGTAGAGCTTTTAAAAATCCTAACATGTATTTTTTTTATGCAACTAAAAGCGATAAATTAAGACAAAGCAAAAGGTTAACAAAACAGAAAAATCAACAGAAAAGCAATTTTTTAAGCGTTATTAATTGGACAATCTTTTACTTTGTCAACTTACATACAAAACTTTCTACTCAACTGAGAAAATCTTGTTCCTGTGTTTATATTTCTGGTAATTCTAGTGAATCTTAAGTTTGATTTCTGTCTGTCTTTCTTTTATTTATCACTAGTCTCTTCCTGAGTTCTATTAATTCAAATCTATTTTAATTATGCGCATTCTGCCCTTTTTTCTGCGTTTGCGTCCTCAGTAATGACATTATAAGACAATATTAAAGAAACTAAGAGCGAAGCAGCATCAACCAGTCAGTGCTGCATGTTTATGTAGGACAAAGCCACAGCAGATGGTCGTATCCTGAGGAAGCAGTTAGACTGAAAATGTCTTCACACGTCAATGAACCTTAAGATAAATAATCTAAAACTTGATACTTCAACAAGAACATGCTGATGGTGCTGCAGTCAACGGCAACAATAAAAATGAAAAACAAATCTTGTAAGTACACTGACTGTGAACTGTAGACTGATCTGTGCAGTGAGCGAATCGCAGTAATTAGGAGTCCGCTGTTTTTCAGGATCGCCTAAAGGAATCGAGTTCAACTCTGTGAAGGAAGTGCTGCTGACTGTGAAAGCTGTGAAGTCTGTTCACTCTTTACACCTGTGGGCCCTGACGCTGGGACAGTCGCTGGTTTCTGTTCATCTGGCAATAGGTAGCAGAACAAACGTGGAAGTGAAACTAAAAGGAGAGAAATAAGAATTTTAAGGGCTGGGAATGTTGGGATTCATCAAAAACATACAGGTTTTAAAACACTTCTGACACAAAATACATGTACATCATTGTGAGACATGTAAAACAGCGTATTAGGGCCACTGTAGACAGAAAAAAGGATACATTTCTGTCAAAACAAGAAAATATCTGATATTAAAAAAGTTTTCTAGACAAAACAAGAAAATATATGAGCTTCAAAAGCTGGAAAAATCAGAAACTGAGATTAATCTCAGAAATAATTCCTTAAAATTAAATAATATTTAACATCTTTTCACACTTATCAGTCCCTAAAGGATTTCATGATTGCTTTTATGATTTTTTGCAATAACAATCACTAATTTTGAGAATAATTTAGAAATATTTGCAAAAGATTTCACACTTATTTGATGGTTAATGTGACTTTTTGTTCTGACGGCATATTAGGGCCATTGCATAAAAAGGGAAGAGTAAATTTCCACTGAAACCTCATAATTTTTTATATTAATTTCAGAAAATTTTCTAGAAAAAACAAAGAAATGAATGAGTTTCAAAAGTCAGAAAGTTTTGACTTTTGGAAAAATTTTTAAATGTTCAAAAGCAAAAAAAATAAACTTTGACTTTTGAAACTCAGAAATTTCTTTGCTTTTTCTAGAAAATTTCTGAGATTAATTTCAGATTTTTTTTCTGGTGGAAATGTTCTTTATTTCTATCTACAATGTCACAAGTGAAATGTTCCCTCTGTCTCTGTTTCCCCATCAGAGGAAGGCGCCGACGCTCAGTCGGTGCTTCAGGAGGCCACAGAGCTGCTCCACAACAAGTTTGGTTTCCAGAACATCACCGTCCAGGTCGAGCTTTACTCTGAAGAGATGAGCCACTGCTCCCACTGCCAGGACCCCAGGGACTGACAACCAGACCCGAATCAACTGGACCCAAACGGACTTGGAACGACTCAAAGACACGCTCACAACATTTTCCACAGGTCGGGCTTCACTGCTGCTGACAGTTGTGCCACATTCATCCTGCAGCTTCCTGGTGAAGGAGATAAACCGGCTTTTTTGGCAGATCAATGTGTTGGACAGAAAGCTACAAGAAAATAGACAGCAAACTCATCCATGTGTTTGTAAAAGCATGCAGATGATGGCGATGGGGCTCCATGCTAACGTTGAAGGTCAGTGCTAAAGTTTATAGCTTCACAAAAGGTGATGCATTTGCTTTTCACCTCATTAAAAAGAACTTCACAGACAGACAGTGGTGGGCACAGCTAACTAAAAATACGCTAACCCTGACACACTGGTTCAGCTATACTGTTACCAAAACATTGTTTAGCAGAAGCTAATGAGAAAGCGCTAAACTTAGCTGCTGCTTAAACCGTCTCCACTCACTAGCTAAACTAAAAAGATGTCAAACTTTATTCAACTGAAAGTTTACAGAACGACCAATTAAATTAGCGCTTTTAGAATTTATCCCAAAAATGTATTTAGCAGAAACTAAGTGTGCTCAAAGTTAGCAAAAATGCTAAAGAGCTAAACAAAAAAACTATTATTAGCACTTTAGTTAATTAGCATAAGTGTGCCCACCACTGCAGAACACTAATAATAAAGCATAGAAAGCATGCTGGCTTAAAATATCCCATAAGAAAGAGCATTAGTAGAAAAAAAAACAGTGAATAATTTTAACTAGCTGAGCTGAATGCATTGATTTAAAGTAAAGAATCTACAGCTTTTGTGCTTACATCTGTAAAAAACAACCTGAGAAACAGAATGTATTTTATCAAATACAAAAACTGATGTAGTTTTTATGATTGTCACTTTTCCACTGCCAACTCTCCAGACACAATCTTCTTGTCAATGGAAATCACTGCCTGGTAATATTTATACACCATAGATTGTTGGATTGGAGGTACCACTAATTTCCAGACTTTGATGACATTAGTACTTTTTTCCTTTCCTTTGAATCATTGTAATAAGCTTTTATTGTTCCAGAGAAATAAAACCCAGGAGATCTGCTTGTCCATCAGTAAAACCTGCTCTCACATTTTGGAGAATACAGAGAAAATTGTCTTTAGACGGTTTGTACTGATATGTTATTATCTACATACGTGGTTCCAACAGAAGCCATACGAAGTGCTGATTCCAAAGGTTATTTTAAAAAATTAGAAATAGAAAAGTTATTGGCAAAATAAACTCGTAACCAGAAGATGAACCTAAAACGTTATTCATCGCACGGAGCATCTGATGACAGATTTACACATGGATGAATTTGATGTCATCTACCAACAACAATGTCATCATATCTGTTTTCGCCTGCTTTCTGCTGCAGATTGGACAAAATTTGCAAAGTCAAAAATCAGTTTCAAAGCTCATAAATGTTTATTTACATTTGGCTTTCTAATGGCAGTGACCAAAAATGCTTCCAAAGTTTCTGTTAATGAGGAAGAAAAGCTTAAATCTGCTTATTGCATACAAGTGGTTGGTACCATATAAATACAGAAACCTTCCTGAGATCAATCACTGTGAAAACTATCTATTTGATTAAACTTATATGCACAGCTAGAACCATAGAACCAGTCCTTGGTTCCCAGTTTTTGCTAAGAGCATAGTTTTTTGGGCAATCATCACAGAATGTGTGTAAAAAAAATTAAACATGAAGATTTTTATATAAACTATTCATTATTGTCCAAGTGCCAAGGGTTCTGGGTGATGATCCCTACTCTAAATCCCTCTCTGTGTTCCTAAATGTTTTTTTTGTCTAATATTTCCCATTTGAAAATGCTAGGCTTCAAAATATAATATCTAGTACTTCTTAACATCTAAAATGTAGCATTTCAGGAGAGATTATAAGCTAATTTAGGTTGTTTTAGTGGCAATTTGTAATAAATTTAGTTCAAATTTAACAATTAAGTTACAGCAATGAAAAGTTTAAAATAACACAGAAGTTACTAATACTCTGGAGTTCATTGTAGTATAAAGGGAAAGGAGTGAAAACTGAAGAAGAATCCATTACAGATAAATACAAAAGAATGGAGTAAATTCCTGTCAAAAAACTCCAAAGGATTATGATTAAACTCAGAAATTTGTAAGAAAAAATAAGAAGATTTCTGAGTTTAAAAAGACAAAGATTGGCTGAAAAAAAACAATCAGAAATTTTGAGATTAAGCCCAGAGATTTTCTAGAAAAATAAGATTTCTGATTTTGAGAAGTTGAAATTTTTGACTTTTCAAACTTAGAAATTTCCTTGTTTTTTCTGCAAAAATTTTGAGATTAATTTGATTTATGATTTTCTTCTTGCAAATGTTAAATTTTTCAAGTTTTTTTTTTCTGTCAAATTTTAGAGTTTTTTGACAGAAACTTAGTCCTCCTTTTTTGTTTTTTCTGTCCCAACACGCTGTGGTAGCATCCAGTTGACCCCCATGAGGTCGGAGGGCAGAAATGATTTAGTTCTGCAAACTGACGATTAGTTTCAGCTTCACACCAACATTCATCTCAGCCATCTCTCGTCACTGCAGCATTCATCCATCTACAAAATGCTCCTTCATCCTGTGAGCTTCTATCTGCTCTTTGTCTCTGTAACTCACTATGTTTGCCACTTCGTATGTAGCTAGTTCTGTGAAGGAGGAGCAGAACAGGAAACTCTGAAAGCCTCATCTTCCTCCAAGTTTCCTGCGTTTTTTTAGTCCAAGAAATGATTAATGGAGCGATTTTGATCTGGAGAGAAAATAAAATTGGTACAATTTTCGTTGTAGTTGTGACAAAGTTGAAAGAGTTTTACTAGTTTGTTGCAACACAGAGACACAATAGTCTAAATAGACCTAAAAGTAGGAATTGTGTAAATTTCGATAAATTTGTGCTGCTGTATAAATCAAACAGCTCAGCAGGACTGCTGCAGCAACATTTATAAAACACAGCTTGAAGTATTGCATTGGAAAAAAGTTGATAAAAGCATCAAACATCGAAGTAGCTTATGCAATTTTGCAAAAAATATTTTTATGCTAGCTTGAGGTGGTTTTTGGCTTTTCTGAAATGTCTTAAAGAAGAGAAGGAAACTCGTTTATCACGTCGGTTTTGATGTAGCAAAGGCTCCCATCCACCAGCGGGTTTGTGTTTTACCAGAGGCAGGAAACTTGGAAAAATTTCAAACTCCACATTTCTAAATTTTTTAGAGATGTGCAGCCCATGCTAGTTTGCAAACTCTACATCTTGTTTATTACATGCATAGTGTTAAAGTTTGTATAGTTTGTTTCGCACCAAACCAAAAGACGGAAACATGACTAATTCGCATTTTCTTTTGTGTGACATTTAAAAATTTTGCTCCAAATTCGCATGACAATTGGATGGAAACAGTTCCCAAGATTCAAGACAATTACAAAACACAAAACATTTATTTTGTTAGATTTAAGTTTGCTCTTGTAGAAGCTAACACGGTGATGAAAAAAAATTTGAGCGCTAGCATAAGTGTGCTCACTACTGTCAGTTTGTTAAAAAAACACAATATTTCCATAATACTCACGATCTGCACTGAGTAACACTTTCTATTTAAATGTAAGCCATTAGGTGTTGATGTTTCGCACAAGTGTTGCACCTTGTGAACATTTTGTTGATGTTCATTGCAAACGCTTGCATGGTTGTTCGCTGTTATTGAAGTATGCTGAAGTTTTTCTTGTTCAACTGCCAGTCAGAAAATTTCAGCACATGTGGAGGATAAACAGAAGAATAAAATTCACCGTTTTATTTTCAGAAAGAGACGCATATTTGTTTTCTTTTTAAAATTATGGTATATATGTTCAAAACAGCTATGAAGAATTAAAAATGACACTGAGTTTCATAGAGACCAATGTACGAAAAGTTTTATATCCATGCATAGTAAAAGGTTCTGGTGCAGCTTTACTGTCTGAAAAGTTTCTTATTGAAGAAAAAAAGCACTTTGGGTCTGTTTGCTCTGGAGGTTTACCGTCTGTTTCTGTGCTGTTGCTGTTTGTGGCGATTATGCTCCGCCTGCGTGTTGCAAATATGTCAGAAATGTATTTTCAGTGTATAATTTTGTGCATACGTGTGTAAATAATTTTCTGTTCCTTGTACGATCGACCTTCATGAAATCTGGCGAAATGGCATAAAACATGTCATAACTGTGAAGTTTGCTGTTTCATTTTTATGTGCAGAAAAAGTTTTGTAAAGTGAAATAAAACAGTGGATATAATGAACGGAGGCTGATTTCTGTCTGATTCGGTAGGAAAAAAATAACTTTAGTCAGTATTTTATATAAAAAAGCTTTATTATCAGCAGCATTTCAAAAATACCAGTATGAAAAAATGGATGAACAGCTTTACATATATATAATTATAAATTAAGATTAAAATAAATGTGTAAACAAACATCAGGCCTGAGCTTTTGCCTCAAGATAAAAATAAGCTGAAAGTGAAAACCTACATTCATGCTGATGTTTCTGTACAACTCATAATAACTGGAATATAAAGGTATTCACATATCCCATAATAACACCCCAAGGAAAAACAAAATTCCAAAATAAAATTCCCGTTTTTGCTGAAAAAAAAAAAAAAGTGGTCAAAAGGCACTTAGCTGCAGGCTGGCAATGTTTTTGTAACGAAACTGACTGAAACCGTCTGAATTACTGTCAACACCAGGAGCCAAAAACTTTTCTCTCTGTTGATGTGACAAACTGATTGTTTTTGAGTTTAGAGTTATGATTTCTGCTGTTTTTTTGAAGCTTAAGATAAATACAGTCGAAAAATTTTTAAAATTCTTTGATTTCATCCATGACTTTTAAATTCTGAACTTCTGTTCATCTGCTTTCTTTGGACGAAGATTACGGCAACTGAATATTCCTATGTTTTTCTCAGAATTTCAGGATTCTGACTTTAATCTTCTGAGATGTTTCAGCAAATCAGAATTATAAGAAAAAAGTAAAAATTCTGAGAAACAGAATTCTGACAAGAATTTTAGAATTCTGAGATTAAAGCCAAAATTCTGAGAACAAAAAATTCAAGTGTCTTATTCGTTCTTCAGTGTCTCCAACCCTCCTCCGTTGTTTTTACCTGTAATTTGTAGTCATGTATTTATGTATTTAGGGAGATTTTTTGCAAACTAATGCATAACATTCACATATGCATTTAAAACCAGATCAGATTTATTGAGGTTTTGCTGTGGATCCAGGACTGACTGATGTAATGTTTCACCTTGTGGCCGTGCAGTGAGGTAAACTGTGTTGCTCTCGCTGCTCCGCTGCCGTCTGGACGCCGTCGCTGCGGTTCTGGGCCGAGTACAGCGCGCTGAACTGGGCCTGATGATTACTGATCATGGTCTTGAGTTGTGGGGTGATGAACGACCTCGCACAGTGGAGCCGCACCAGGCCCGTCTGACCCGCAGAACCAACCCACACATGGCTGCTCATGTTCGGGTTGAACCGGGCCTGGAGAGGAGAGTGAAGACAACAGCAAAAAAGAACAAAACGGACTGAATCATTCGGCTGAAGACACAAATCTCCATAGTTTCATGTATTTGATGTTTCTGATTTATTTTGCAGAGACATCTAGCTCAAATAAATTTGCATTTGGTAAATTACTTAATTATTTACTAATTTACTTATGTAAATTACTTTTTTACCTCAACTTACTGATAAGTTTATTGTGTACACTGCAAAAATACAAAATCTTACAAGTATTTTAGTTTCCAGAGGAAATGTTTCAGCACAGCTGAAATAAGACAAAACTAATTTATATGAAACTTTTCAACTAGAATTATCAGCTTGTTTTAAGTTAATAATTCCTTAATGTCGGCGAAAAAGTTCTAGTTCCACTAGCAAATTATTTCACTTATTTACTTTCTAGCATATTATGTTAATTTATTTATTTTTTCCTTTTGAACTTTGCTAACTTACTTTTTGTTTATGTGCTTAATCTACTTTTCTTGTATGTACAAATGCACTTTACTTTATCAAATTACTTTTTTAATTCATCTACTTATTTTCTTTCATTCCTAATTATTTACCTTAATGCTCATTTCTTTTTTTAGTTCTTTTCTTAATAATGTAGCAATTTACTTATCATCTCCTTCCATCCAAGCTTCCCTGTTTAATTATTTAAGCTTTTGTCATTATTTGTCTGCACTGTAAGCACTTAAAAACTGTTTTCAGGCTAAACTTTAATCTTATTTACAGTAAATCCCTCTGATTATCTGAGCTTCTTTAAGTAAACCTGCTGTCATTTATGAACCACTCAGCCGTCGCTCTGAGGAAGTCAATAAAACTCTTCCTATAAATGCTGACTCATTCTTAACCATTTATTTCCTTCAGATGAAAAAAAAGAACAAACTAGTGAAAAACTGTGAGGGAGTTTTTGACCCATAAAGTGTCCGTCGATCACTTCGCCCTGAAGGGCAGAGCCGCTCCCTGGACTCTGCCTCTTAAAATTAAACACATCATATCCTCAAATGGCCGCTCTCCATCTCCCCCTCCCTCCTCCTGCTGGGAGTGACATTTTTCTCATTTTCCACATCATTACATTTGGCCTGACTTTATAGCTGCCCATCAGAGAAGGAGGCAGATCCCACCTTTGATTTCTTTCTCTCTCGTTCTGGTACTTATCTGTTCATTTACTCTGTTTTTTCCTCCCTATATGTGCTTCAGAATGAGTGTGAAGAAACAGATAAAGTGTTGTAAACGTACCTTGTAGAGAGCAGCCAGCGGCATGTCGTCCAGGTCTGTAACTGCTGTTAATTCTGTGCTCTGCATGTGTTTCCACAAAGCGTGCTTACTGAGTCCTGTAAGGCATCGCTGGAAGTCAAAGGGACGAATATTAGCTCTAAATATTCAAATAATGGAAACAATAAACTGCTTCATTCCAACAGTACGAGTTTCTAAACTCTTTTCAGACGGTTTGCATGAAAAATGAATGAATCTCTCCAGGCACTTGAAGAAAAACAAAACTAACTTACAAGTAACTTTTCAGAATGGATGGAAAAATAGAAGAATGGATCAAAGGAAGGATGATTACATGAGGTTACTGGAGTCGCTGCAATGTTTAAATGGTGAAGAAATGGACAAAATCTAGAAATAAAATGTCTTTAATGCCATTTTTTGTATTTATCCAAACCTGGAAAACTCAGAAATCAAATTCAAGCTCCTGCAAATCGTGTACAGGAACACATTCACTCTTTATTGTAATCTTCTACCATAGATTAATATGCAAACGTTTGTCTTTGCACAAAGCTTTTCTTAATTGTCCAAATATTGAATATAAAGAAACTGTATACATATAACATGACTATCTAGGTAACAATCTGGCAGTTAAAACCAAAAACTGGATGTAAGAAAACATTTTACTGAAATCTTCTACAGTTGTAGATTCGTGAAAATAAAAATATCCCTTTAGAAAAAGTTTTCAAATCTGATTAAAATGACTTTTACTCACTTTCTTTCTATGGTGAAGTTATTAATGCTGGTTTTAATCAATAAACATTACTACTGTAATAAAAACACTGCCAACCTACCATATCCAAGTCTTTAAAGTGCAGGTAGTATTTCTTCACAGCCTGTTTGTACGTCTGAAACTGCAGGTGAAGACGAGAATCTCCTCCAACTCTTCCTCCCTCATTGTCTTCATCGTCTACTGTCTCTCCTGGTTCCTGTCCTTCCTCTTCCTCACCTTTATTTTGTCCTTCTTGTGCTTCATAAGGCTCCAAAGATGTGATGTAGGCAGGCTGAGGGAAAATAATGAATAAAACAGACTTTCTACACCTTAGAAATCAATCAAAACATGGGAAAAAGGCTTTTTCTAGAACTTACAAAACGTCTCAAGGATGTTTTCTTGACAGAGCAGTTGGGCAGCGGTAAGATGGAGAGAATCAGTTCGCCGAGCATATCTGATGACATCACGGTGTGCAGCCAATCGGAGTAAGACAAGGACTGTGGTGACACAAACAGACCAATCACAGTCATGAAGATCAGTTTTAAATGGAAAATATAAAATATCCTGAACTGAAAGATATGCTTAGGTTTTATAAATTAAAATATTGTCAAACGAATGTCACCAGGCTCTGTACTATGCAAAGCATTCTGGGTAGAGGACATATGTTAGATGCTAAGGCACTAGCTTGGTCCAACCAGAACAGCAGTGTGAAGAATAATATGAGTTTTCATGTATCACAAACAACAACTTTGAGGTTAATAGGAAGATTACAACATGTTTAGGTCAAAGTGTTCAACTAGTCGATGTTCCCTTCAGTCAATAAGATGGGAAAAGCAGAAGCTGTTGGCAGGAACACTGAGCCAATTTCCCATTTTAGGGGATTTCTTTTAAAGTGTAAAGGTCATTTTTCTCGGCCAAAATTAAACTGGACATGATGTGGGTTCTTAACTCACGTTTTAGACCATAAACTTTAGGATATCACTGCATGTGACTCCTTCCTCAGTTTTCTTTAAAAAACTACAGATTTCTATCTCTTTTTAAAAGTCTGAAGTTTTTATTTGCTCTAAAACCCCAAAATAAAGATAAAACTAGCATTTTATAACATCCACAATAAAAAAACCTCCACAATTTTGTACAGGAAATGTTGTAAAGTTATATTTTTTCCACATGCCCAGTATGTTTTATGGCTCCAGACATGGAGCAAATCCTCTTTGGAGGAAGGTTTCACTCACCCATACAGACGTACTCCGAGGAATTGCAAAGTAGGAGCGCAGGTAGTGATCAACGTAATGAACTCCAACTGAACTTCTCCTAAAACAACATCAGCAAAACATGTGGAATCAACCAGGACATTTTGAGAAAAGTTCATTCTGATGTATGGAAGTTCAGAATAATCGCAACATTTGGCCTCTGATATTTCAAGAAATTATGAAAACGCACATTTTCATTTTGTTTTTGTAAACTATAAATTTAGCCCTAGATTTAATAAGAAGTGTAATTAACCACTGGCTTAGAATGAGTCAAAACAATTCTTAGTTAAAATATAGAAAAAAAAGATATGGAACTGTTTTCTTTGGGAGTTTAAAGTGTAAAATGATCTTATTTAAGTTTTAAGAGGAGTAGAAAATATTTAGCCTTCTTGTTTTTGTTTCCATCTAAATTCTGGAGGATAAAATATTTTCTCTCTTTTTACGCTTTTCAGTGAACTGCAGCTTTTTCTTCTGAAGGTATACATTTAATTTTAAATCAACAAAACGTGTTTTTATTTTTCCAGACTCGAAACCACAGGTTTTAGTCCTTTTCAGCCTGTATTTAAAATACCAGGAACCCTGGTGAATCCTCTGTTTATGGAACAGAAATGACTCAGTTTGTTCAAAAGACACATGCACATGTTTATGAAAATAATAGATAAACTATTCTGGCATCATAATAAATCTTATCCAGTGTTTCCATGACAACAGAATCTGGGTTAGGAGCTTTCTTACGGTACGAAGGCAGATTCCTGGGCAACCAGAACCCCAGGTGAGTCCAGCGGCCAGCAGAGCTCAGTGGTCAGGTAGCGTTTTTGGACCTTGACCATGTTACTGAGCCTCCTCAGATCCCACGTCTTCAAGCAGCGGTCCTCACCCGCTGATGTCAACAAGTATCTGTCAACAGTTCAGGAAATTAATGAGTCATTTGGACGAATCCAAATGAATTGGGTGGAATACACAGAAAAAGTCTGAATATTTGATTCATACGGTGAAGTTTCACGTGGAATTCATCGTTTTTCTTCTCATTGATCAACTCTGCAAGCAGAGTCTGCTATAAACAACTGATGACAGAAATCAATACGTTTTAATGGAAAGAAAATCTGTTCACTTCATATCTGAGGACAAAAAAGGTTTTTGAATCTGAGCAGAGAAAAGTGAAGCTTGACTCAGACTAACAGAGATCCATATTCTGCAATTTTACATTCTCTATTTATTTTAATCCAACTAATATCCTGTTTATTTTTAACATAAAACAAGCAGCTGAAGTGCAAAAACACAAAATTAGGATTTTTTTTGAAGACAAAACTAATTAGATGTAGATTTGTCCAGAGATAAATGTTGCTGCTGTGCTGTTAATGGTACCATTAATTATTCAGACGTTTCCATAGTAGCTGCAGTAATGCAACGTGAATACAAAGTTAGATTCACTGGTGCAGAAGTTTCAATGTGACTTCCTTTAGATTACTGAATACACAGGAATAATATGATACTAAAAGATATGAAATATCATCAACAGTGAACAAAAATGGATGCAGGTTAACGACTAAGGAAAAAAATGAAGCAAAAAAGAATGGATACCTAAGAGTCAAGACAAAAATATCAGTAATAAAATAATTAAAATAGTTAGAATTCAAAATATTCCAAATATTTTTGCATTATTACAAATTAAAACCTTAAATTGCTCTTATGTTTTTCATGTTACTAAACAATTACAGAATAATCACAGAATAAAATAACATAATTTTTTAAACTTAATACTTTTTTCCACTAAGATTGATCTAAAATGACACACTGACAATGCAAATGCAAGAAATAAAAATCTAAATAAAATAAAAATAAAAAAATAGGTATATATTTTATATATGCTATATTTTAGTAAAAGTTTAACATCATGTATCTGGAACTGGTTTATATTTAAGGCCAAAAACTACTAATTAGTAAAACAGAAATGACTTCAGAGCTAAACTGCCCTTTTATTTTAATTGAATAATCAACAGTTTCAATCGTTTCAATTGATTTTTGCCACTTCCAGCACTGAGCAAATGAGAATTTAAGATTTTTACAGAGTCACAGTGAGCAGCTGCAGAAATTTTAACTACCATCCTAATTTCACTGACTGATGCAGCGAGCTGCTCCGACGCAGCGACTGCAGATTAATGTGTTTAACCAGAAGATCAGCTGATCTTCATCATGTCGTAATGAAATAAAGAGACAGGAGACAGCAAAGGCAAAAATATTACTTCAGTTATTGTTGGGATCTCAGTAAAGACAGCAGGTAAAGTATCTAACATATAAAGAGAATATTTCTTCCCTTCCACTGTAAATAAAGCGGTTGAGTGATTTGATTTGATTTCATGGGAAAATAGCAGCAGAGCTTAATGAGGTGAAATACTGAAAGATATACACAGATATGTTTGTTTATATCATCACCTATAGCTGCTCTATTTTCAACATAAAACAGTTATTATTATTATTCAGGTAACACATTACAAATCTAAACATCAAGATTTATTTTGTCTTTTCTGGAGTGATATTTTCTAAATAGAATCACGTTTCAGTATTTGTGAATTTCTCTGTCTAACTTAACTCTATTAAAAAATATTTGTGGAACATTTTCCTATTTCTATATTTTTTTTGCAGTGCATATGTAACATATTTTAAAGAAAAGGCAGCTTGGGAAGCTCAAATACCTCAGCACAATGCTACTTAACACACTAATGGCTGCCGTTTCCAAAGCAGCCAATCGGGGAGCTCCATTCATTTTGCTAGGCACTGATTGGCTGTACCTCTGAAATAAGGAAGTGGTAAGATATTAAAGTGTATTTGCTGTTTGAATAATTAAAATAGGAAGCTCTCAGCACTTTTAAAGGGGATCTGACATATTTGCTGATTTCAGCTATAGCACTTGAAATTTTAACAAAAGAAAATATGCATGTATTTCACGGGCATGAATACAGAACATACATATTACCTATTAAAAAAGATGATTATTAGACTCTTTAATAAGGTTCTAATGTAAACATAAGTTAACATCGCAGCACCTCAGGGGCCAATTCTAGGACCTCTACAACATCAAAAGCTAATTTTGTCAACAGCAATGTTGCGCTATTGCGCTGAACCAGTTCAGAGAGCAAAGAGTGGCTGATTCAAAGAGCCCAAATTTGTGTAAAATAATCAGCAGCCACTTTTTCAACTTGTTTTATAGTTTTACATTGCCTTAAAGTAGAAGATTGATGTGTCAGTTTAAAAAAAAATAAAACTTTAATTTCTGAAGTCATTTACCCCCTGAAAGAAATTAAATTCAAGACAGTTTGGGCTTTTTCTGCATCACAAACATGGAGGCACAATAAAAACTACAGAATCTTTGCATCCTCCAACAGTCAGTGGGAGAAGAGCTCACCTGGATGCAGGACAGAAGACCAGAGCTCTGACGGCGTTGTCGTGAGCGAGTATCGATCGATAGGGCAGCAGAGTCAAAGACCGGTCTGGCTCTCTGACTCGCAACAGGGAAGATTTTGTACAAAGATCGAAGAGTCCAACAACACCTGAAAGGAGAGAAAAGGACTAAAGAAACAAAAGAATCCAAAAGACAAAAATATTTACTACAGCAAAGAAGAAATGAATCAGCAACAGAGAGAGAGATCCAGGTTATTTGTTTGTTCTTCCAGAATCAGGAAGATCAATTCGTACCATCGTAGAATCCAACAGCCATTATGTTGTGTGGTTTCTGAGGAAGCCAGTCCATAGACAGAACCTGTCCGCTCCTTTCTTCTCGAGGAGATTTGATGCAGCCCAGTTTTAGAGTAATCACGCCTCGCGCCTGCAGAAAATGAGAAGAAAACAATGCAATTCCCCCTAAAAGAAGCAGTTTCATGACTTTATTTTCCTCCAGGCCAACGTCACTCGGTGCTTTAAATGACAGACAGACATAGAAACAGGACCTACCTTGTAAATTGGTGGTTTTTCATCGTTTCTTTCTGCGAAGACACAAAAGCATTAACAAATTTAGTTACATATTTCCATTTTGAAATGATTTTAGGTCTTTGAGGTGCAAATTTACATTGTGAGAAAATATGAGATGTCATGGATGAAAAAGTCTTCAAGATGAATTAAAGTGAAAAAAAAGACTGTATGTTTGTGGATCTTATGGCTCTAATCCAGCAGTGGTTTTCTAAGTGATCATTTCTGTGTTTAATGGTTGGAGAAAAAAGGTATCAGTTCGTTCTAGGTCATTAGTTTTCCCTCCTTCTCCGGTTTGGATTCGTAGCGGTTCAGATCAATAGTGTCCAGTTAATTCACCCAAACTATCCATCACTTCACCACAACCCGAGTAAAACACAAACTACTCCTTTACTGAATCTGGTCCAGCTTTAGATGAATGAACGTAGATGAACGCTGACATCCCTTTAAAACCAGATGCTGTCATCTGGTTTTTACAATAACAAAAGAAATAATTTACATATTCCTCAGGTCAAAATGTCAAACTTTACCAAACTTAGATTTTCAGAGTTTTTAACACATTTTTTAAGGAAAAAGGTTAAAGAGATGAAAGGACAACAGATGGGAGGAGAGGTAAAAAGATAAGCAGATGGATGGATGGATGGATGGATGGATGGATGGATGGATAGACGGACGGATGGACGGATGGACGAATAAACTGATAGGTAAATGGAAATATGAAATTTATTAAATAAATATTTGACCATTCTGCATTTTGTTTTTCTAGACTTAAAATACCTAAATCACATTATGGAAATTGGAACTTACATTTTTTAAACCTCAAAAATAATAATCATTATTTATATAAATAAATCTGTTTTAAATCCATTAAAAAAAAAAATTCTGAAGGAGAGAAACTTCAAATCTTGATCTAAAAATATTCCGACACTAAAAACTCTGACCCAGAACTACAGAATGTCAACGATTGTTTTCAGCAGAGAATAAAAAGCCGGTGCAAAGCGCAGCAGTTTGAGTCGGCTTCTGGCCCAAAGTAAGTCCTCGATGAATGACAGCGCAGCGATACCAGACGAGTCAGCTACAAGAGCTAAAATTCATAGCTTCCAACATTAACAACCCGCTCGGCGATGCATCTTTTTTGTCATTTCAATTATAGATCCTTGTCTGATGGAGAAAGGCGCCGTAAATTATGTGAGCTCCCAACAACACCTCACATCCTCACTGCTCATTGTCACCGAGTCCTGCAGTTTTTAATGGCCTCCTCCTCTCAGTCATTGTGGCGACTGGATTGACAAAAGCCATTTACAATTATCTGTGGCAAACAGAAGTGGGCTGCCGCTTGGAAGGACAGAGCAGAGACACTTATAGGTTCTGTTTAAACCCGTTTGGGTCAATTTCCCCACAGAAATGGCGTCCAACCAGATCCATGTGAGATAGCTTTCTGCATATGAATGATGGATGTTTCACTGCAATTAAAGGTGACCTACTATGCTTCCTTAAACAGGTTAGGGTGGATTTATGGGCAATACAAAACATGTCCATATATATATTTTTTTTGCACAAAAGCATTCTTAGATAATGAGATTTTAGTCTAGTCAGCCTAATTTGATCTGTTTTAGGGCCTCTTGTCACTTTAAATCCAAACAAGCTGCTGTTGGCCACGCCCCCTAACTCTACATTACAACCAGGAGTCTTTGAACAGCAGAAGTGGAGCCTCCTGGACAGCCAACAATAACGCAGCAAGTGGTTTCTGGAAGGTAAGCCAGCAGCTAAACACTTGTCTTTTCCAGCAGCCATTGTACAGCGCAAACAGCAGTAAAACCAGCTGACCAAACAAGCTGGAGCTCAGCTTGGGTTGCTAGGTGATGGACTGGGTTTTGCTGTGGTTGCTAGGTAACGATCAATGCCCATGGACTGTGACTTACAATAGAGAGGTTTTTGAAATGACATGTTTTCAAGACAACAAAAACCATTAACTGGGTGCTTTTTGATCATTTAAAAGCATCATTTTTGTTTTTAAAAGCAGTTGAGACCCAAGTGGAAGAACAAAACATGCAAAATGTGAAGTTGGAGTATCCTAAGAGAATCCACGCATGCATAGGGAGAACAAGCAAACACCATGGCAAAAGGTTGGGGATTTGAACCCAAGACCTACCAACATGCTGAAAATGTTATTTTGCTACCTAAGATTTCTCGTTATTATTCTGGCTCATGGGAAATAGAAATTAATCAATCCAAACTGATCTAGAAAGGCAAAAGTTTGGTAATATTTCAAGTCAAACAGTGAGATAAAAACACAATGTTTTAGTTTCATCTGGATTCTAAAACTAAAACATACAAACCACATACTAATAAACATGGAAATGTACATCTGAAGCTCTGAGTCTGCCTCAGTCACCCGTCATGCTTTGCTGCTGTTTTATAATGTGAGCACCTGGAAACTGTTTTATCCAATAACTATAACCAGTGGTTGGAAACCGAACCCAATGATCCGTGACAAGAAAATAAAATGGAAACCAGGGGCTAGAAAGCAGTGGAGAGGGTAAAAAAAAGAAGTGTCAGGTTTTATAGAGGTTTTTATGTCCAAATTCAGACTCGCGTATATTTCCTTTAGTTGTAAAATCGAGTCATGTGTAATAGTGTCCAGCCTGAGACCCAGCAGTTAATTGCTTTTCCTTTAAGAACAAAAACATATGAAACAAATGCAGTTTAAAATTTAAAACTCATCTTTTTCACATCATTCTTACAATTATCAGCTAATATAGAAGAAACAGCTCATTTTATGTTTATTAATCCTGCAAAAAAAAAAGTTTAAATCTCCTTGGGAAATGAATATGACGATTTCTCTTAATCCCTCTTGAAAACAGGAAAGACATGAAAACAAGTTCTTTAAGTGATGTAAAGTGTAAAATGACAATTACAAGATTCACATCTTATTTAAATTTATTATTTAAATCTGCACCAATGTCAATCAAGCTCATGTACTCGTTGCTAAATATGCTAATGACAGAGAAAAATCTTAATGTTACAGGAAAACTGCTGTTATCGGTGGCCATGCTAAGTAGCCTGAACATTCATGACAGTTTACCAAAGAGCGTCACATGGAGAGGTGATTGACAGCATTAAGACCCGCCTCCTGGCTCTGATTGGTTGTTTCTAGATAGCACTAGGAGAACACAGAGGATCTTGATTTTTCACAGATTACCTGTTTCATGCTAAACAGTCACGACATGGTGACAGTTTCAATATGTAAAAAAAAAATACATATTTTTCTAGTATAATAAAAGTTATACTGCAGTTTTTAAGTTTTAACAAGGCTAATAGTCTATGTTAATATTTTAGCTAAAAACAGTTGTGTTTTCATGTGGGTTTTCCCAACTGAATAACAGTAGTCAAACTTTATTCTTTTATCTGCAGTAAAACATGAATTCAATATACTGTCTGTGTAAAACCATTTATTTTCAAGTCTCTCTTGTCCTGAAATGCGATGATTCCAGACTGGTGTTGTGTTTAATCAGATTGGCGGCGGGGCAGACCCCTGACAGGAATAAAAAACACTAACTCACGCAGACACAAGCGCCATTCTGCATATGATGGATGCTGCAGATAAAGCGGTCATTAATCTCATTCACACAGCATTCTACCAGCAGAGCCCCAGAGGCAGCAGACAGGACTGGACCACAGGCTCCACCATCGATAATCTCAGCATGGACTCGGTTTTTTCACAAGATTTTTTTAAACTATTGTCACCGTTAAAGCTGCATGGCACAAAAAGACTGAGTGCCCTGGAGGGCGTTGTCATTTTAACTAAGATTTGCTCCAGTTAATGAGCTCTATGTCTGATATGATGGATAATCCAGCTGTTTGATTGATTAAATAATTATTGAGTTCATGTACTTGCCTATGAAAGCCTCCTGACATCACCTTCTTACATGCTTAAGCTATTCATCAATTACTTCATCAACAAAAATGTTGGATAATTTCTCATAATTATTCTGATGTTTATGATTTCCTGAAGTATCTTCATGATAAGTTTGGGTTTTTGGAAAATGGTGCAACGTTTCTTGATGCTCCAGCAGACCATAAATAAGGTTTGAGGCAAAAAGCAGAAGAAAATCTGCACTGAATGACTCGCAGATTGCTTCTAATTAAACATTTGCCCAGTAAAGCAACGTTTTCCTGAGAAAAGCCAACATCAAAATCAAGTTCTGGTTCATGTTGAGTCAAATCTTCTGTTTCCTGGGACATTTCTTGCAGAGCTAGTGCGATTTATCCATCAGGTGTTACTCTGCAGTCCTGCAACACTTCGTGATGTCAGAGAGATTTAAGGCTGCAGTAAACCAACAGCACCCTCTGCTGGAAACAATAAATACTTCACTTTTTTAAACCTGCTTAGTTAAAGAAAATGCAAAATGAGAATAAAGTCATAATATTATGATTAAAGATAAAAATTAGAATAAAGTCATATTACCAAAATAAAAACGAAATAATATGAAAATAAAGTTCTAATATTATGAGAAAAATCATTCTTAGTCTGATAAAATGAGAAATGTTTAGTATCTTGTGAAGTTACGTTAATAAGGAAATTCTTTGTCTTTTAACATTTCAGCATCAATTTATTATGAGTAACATGGCTTTGAAATGATTCTGCAAATGAGTGTCTATTTCAAAGAAAGAACCACAAAATCCTGCCGAGTTGATCACATCATTATTGGTATTCTGTTTCATCACGCAAAAATTTAAATATAGCAAATATTCAAAATTTTCCTTTTCACTCTAAATGAGCAAACAACTTCTGAACAGTTTCACCTACTTAGGAACCATCCTAAGCAACAAAACGTCGCTGGGAACCAAAGTTTTCCTTCCTGTGGGTCAATGGGAAGAGCTGTCACTTGACAATCTGAAGGCTGTGGGTTCGATTCCAGCTTCCTCCCACCACAAAATACTAAGTCTATTTAGATGACCTTTAAATAAAGCTAAAGGCAAAAACTTTAACCTTTCCAACCACTGACAAAATTCTTTTTAAAGGGGATCTCTTATGCAAAATTCACATTTTACACTTTTTTGTGCTTCCATTTGGGTTTTTTTGCTTCTACAAACAGTCCAAGTGCTTAACAAAACCACCTGTCTGTTTTTTTACAATAAGTTAATGTTTTTTGATGTATGAAAAATGAGCCGTTTCAAAAACCCTCCAGCCCGTTACCTAGCAACGCCGGCAGCCTGTCACCTAGCAACCCAGAAGAGTTCCAACACGTCACCTTTACATTGAAAAGAAAATCTGAATTGAGCAGATCCTAGAGAAGATAGAACGTCTTACCAGGGTGTGTGAGTTTTGTGTTTGAGAGCAGAGCATCAGGATGAGGCAGGCTGTAGATGGTGACCACACCGCTGGACGTGGCGACAGCCAGCAGGCCCAGCCTGGGCAAGAAAGGAGCCTAAAGACAAAAGGAAAGGTGAGACTGCATATTTTTAAAGGTCCATAACACATACAAGTTGAGTTTAGTTTACTTTATTTGGGATCCACATTTAGCTGCAGCAATGCTATTTTTACTGTGATCCATACATCACTTCATTACATCACTAAAACAATTTTTAGAACATAAGTGAAAACAAAAGAACAAAAAAACAATATGGAAGACAACATGGCAGAATATACATGGTTTTAGGTTGAACACATTATTAACTCTAGTATGAAACCAAGAATTTATATTATTGACTGTTTACTGTAATATTGTTTTATCTGTCCTTTAAAATGTTTCACTATTATTAAACATAACACCAGCTGGCATTAAATAATGTTAATGTTCTGAACATTACCTTTTGGTAAAATGAATCTATTTTTAATAGCATGCCTAGTGAAATGATACTGTGTATATTGACTGAACAATATATTCTGAAATAAACTAAGTAGCTTCTGGCTGAAAAATACACAAAATGCTAATTATTTTTACCTTTCTGACAGAGTCAGGAAGCTCCCAGCCTCCTGCTGGACACCACTTTAACTGCCAGATGAAGCCTTTGTCCTGAGCCAAACCATAAACCAGGAAGGGCTGAGAGTCTGGTCTGCACAGGATTTACACAAAGAATAATCAATCAGTCAACAGTAAGACTGAGAAAGGAAATTGATTTGAGTTCAGTCTGGATGTATGTATTTTATATCTACTTCTTGTTGTACTCCAGTTTGCCACAGTCCCACAGCTGGACCAGTCCGGGTTCTGAGTAGGTCTGGTTCACATAGTGCAGGTCGTCCATCCCTCGATGGCAAGCCAGAGCGATGTACTGGGAGGCCGGAGCGCCGTCCGGGCTGGGACACCACTCCAGGGCCCAGACGGGTCCACCAGCAAACAGAAACATGTCCCAGTGGCCCGGGTGAGCTGCCATCGACTCAAACCTGACAGGTTCAGCAACAAGTCAGCTTAACTCAGCATCCACTCAACCTTTCATCTCTTAAACCACAGAATAAACGGAAAGGCTCATCAGTCTCACCTGCTGAGTCTCAGCAGCGGCGTCTCTTCCTGGTTCAGATTGTCTCTGGACACTTTGAAGGCAGCCGACTCCAGTTCTTGAGGAAGGTATTTTTCTAATTCACTGAAAAACCAATTACTTAGATTTAGTGACGGCTAATGCTGTATGACACAGTTTAATGACTGTCCTGACATGCTAACAGTTTATTATCCAGGCAGGAGAGACAATTTCCACATTAACATGGTCTGGATCACATCATCAGCTGCTGACAAGCTGCTAATCTACATCCTTTGGTTGATTAAAACATGTACAAATTGTGTGTATATTTGAGAATTTCACTGATTAATTATTTACAAACCCTGCAATTAACTCAATTAAGATTTTTAATCTAGTTCCACCACTAATATGTTTATTATTCCAAGTAAATAATTCAGCTAAAACAGCAAACAGATGAAAATAATCTACTTTTCTGGTACAGGCTCCCAGTTGTTAGTGGAAGGAACCCATTCTGGAAACACCCAGCTGCTGTAGTTCTCTTCCCGGCTGAAAGCACAGACACATGGTCAAAAATACAAAAACTATTTGTATTTCTAGCTGCATCAGTAGAATTTTTTTCTATTCATTTTGTGATTGAAGTGGAAAACATTTAAGTCTGAAACACGGTGAGAAGATCTTACAATTTTTTTGTCATCTCAGCAGAATCCAGAATTGTTCTGATGGTATTAAAGTCGATTCCGTTGTGAGGTTTGCCATTTGAGCTCCTCGGCTGGGGAACATAAACAATCAAGATGAGTTTTCACATAATTCACCAAAAGAGATTATTTTATTGATAATTAAGTTTAGATTTATTAAGAAACAAAAATTATTATTAAAGTAGTAAATATTAGGCATCATCTTACTTGGTGAAAAACTGGATGAAATTTCTCTCGTTCCCCAAAATCTGATTCAGCATCTGACACTTCTTCATATTCATACTCCTCTTCCTCATCGGCTTCTTCGTCTTCCATATTTGGCACAAAGTCTTTCTCAACGTCATCAACTTTTCTCTTTCGACCTTGAGCGCAAACATAAAATCACAAAATGTAGCATCACACAAAGTCGCCATTTTTTCTTCACGTTTATTTGCTTTTTTGGGAACCAAACTTTCTATTTATGCACACATTATTTCACATTTTTTAGTTTCTTTTACCCGTAGCTGTTTTTCATCAACACTGATTACAAATGAATCTGGTGAGACTCAAACAGAAGCTACAATGTGTGACGGAGGCATCCGCTGTACCTTTTGTCTGTTTGGAAGATTTCTGTTCGGATTCTTCGTCTTCGTGCAGCTTGGAGTCGAGTTCATCTCTGGGATGAGAGAAAACCTCTTTGGCTAAAAGTTGGAGGTACTTCAGCGCCCTGCACAAAATTTGGTTGAGTATTAAACACTGTAGAGCCACTGGAGAAATATAGAACTTCATATTTGCTAGTTGAGAATTCACATGGCTAACAGATGATACTCATAAAATTTCTCACAAATTTTAGGTATTAATTCAAGAGTTCACTAAGAGTTTTGGATATTTCTGCAACCTGTACAAACAGATGGAAGAATAGATGGTTTAATACAATACTTCAAAGTGCATTTACCTTAAAATACACTTTGAAGGTGTGACTTATTTATAACAATTATGTAAACAACAGGAAGCAGAAATATTAAAATTCTGTTCAAAAATACTTTATTTATCCATAAAGGAATTAAATGTCATTATCATATCGTCAAAATGCCATTGTGGATGATGACAATGTGGGCAGGAAGGATCTCCAGTAGCAGTCAGTCTTCCAACAAATTTGAAAAAGCCTCTGACTGAAGACTGTTGCTGTATGAAAGTTTTATGACTGTCATAAGATGGTAACAGCTCAATTTCCAGGCAGCAGAGATGATATTTTCACAGTAACGTGTCATGGATGACACCATCAACTGTTAGCAAGAACTGCTAATACTTTGGTTTTGCCACTCCAAGCAGAGAGATGTTGGAGTAGGGGATATGATCCATGAAGCTGCAGGTATTATTGCAGCTTTTGAGATGCTAATTAGCTGCTCGCGCTTGTAAAATCAACACCTTGTTGCCAAGGTTACACAATGTGAATGTCCGTTAATAAAAAAAGTAAGAGTGAAAATTCTTGCAGCATCCAAAACTAGAAGCAATTGTCTTTAAAACATGCAACGCCTCAACCCCAAATAATTCTAAATAAAAGTCCACCAAAAGAGCAATCAGAACTAAGGTAACAGAGCAACATTCCATGTTTTAGTTATTTTCTTTGCTAGTCCAGATTTCTGAAAACCTTTCAAAACTGTGTCTACTGTAGTGACATCATGTGACTCACGCTTTAGCAGCTCCTCTCCGGCGACGGCCCCCTGTCTGGACCTCCTCATCGGGTTCAGCAGGAGGATCTGGTTTTTCTTCATCCGGTGGGTCTTTAACTTCCTCTACAGGCTTCTTTCTGACATACTTTCTTTTCGGCTTCAGTGACCCATTTTCCTGGTGGACAGAATTTTCTACAACACCGCCTCCAGTTTCTCCAGGCGGCAGGTCCCCAGGAGCAGAGGCAGTTTCTGCAAGCTGTGTTTTTCTGGATCTTTTTGGTTTTCTAGGAGTTATTACTGTGTCAACAGAGTCTGCAGGGATTGTTTGTGGCGATTCTTTTTCTCCATTTGTGGTCTGTTGTTCAGGTGTTTTAGTTTTTCTCCGTTTTGTGGGAGTCTTTCGAGAGGTTGCTCCTTTCCCCACTGACTTTCGAGTGGATTTCTGTTTGACGCTTTTAACAATGTCCGTGTCGTTGGTTTCAAAATCAACATACTTAGAATTTCTCTTTCGTTGTCGTCCTCTTGAGCTAGAAGACAAATAAATATCCTGCTGTGATGGCATATCCAGCCCTGCATGGAGAGATTGAATTATTTTATAGTCCTTTGCAAAACAATTTTTCCAAAAAATAACATAAAAAAAATCTGAACAGTGTGCACTCCACATGCAAAATGATGAAAAACTGACATTTCCATCACAGTGTTCACACCCCATTCTAATAGTAAAACACAATGATGGCAGCATCATGCTGTAGGGATGATTTTCTTTAGCAGGTCAGAGAACAAAAATAAAATAAATCCCTTTTATTAGCTTTCCCTACAACTCAGAAGCAAAATGTTGTTTGTTTGTGATTAAATCGAACTGTTCTAATTTGACAGCAAAGGATTACGAACACTTTTAATTTTCTAGAAAATGTTTTTATGCATCAGCAAAGCAAGACTTTTTAAAAATCCAGTAAAAGCGTGATTTCATGTCACTTGAAATAACCAACAAATATTGCTTTCCAGTCATTTGAGATATCAATATAGCACTGATGATATTTGATATTATATTTGACATATTATGTGGAATCTGAGGTAAGACCCAAAACTATATTCAAGATATTCTCCATCCCATCTGACACATTTTACATGATTCAATAAATTAGTCAATTTGTAAAACCCTTTAAAAAGCATCTATACTTTTGCTTCTGCTTATGAAAATCCAGTTAAAATGCATTAACCTTTATGTTTATAATGTGAAAACAGTTCTAGGAATGCGAGACAGTGTGTTTCAATAGAAATAAATGAGAAATTAACACTTTTTTTTTGGAAAGAAAAGTGGTGTTTTTAAACGTATTATGTGTCTAAAACATATGAGGTGTGTTTTTACAAACCTTGTCCAGAGTCAACGGGATCCATTGGCTCCAGGTAATTTATGTGAGGGTTGTCCTGTAATATGCTTCGTCATCTATAGGGCATTGTTCAATTTCGATTATCTGTACACTGGATGAGAGCATGATAATTCAGTAATATTGCATCATTTTTTTAAGTTTATTTTTAAGGAACTTTCAGAACAATTGTAAATAACTACGATGAGTTTAAGCAGAAAGCAGTTCACTACACATAATGGAGATTTTATTCAATTAGATTCAGCAAGTAAAGGACTAGTTCGCGGTTTATAGCGCTATATAAAATATATATATATAAAAAACTAATAATAGTTTATCAATTTCAGATTCTAATTTAGAGTTAATCAAATGCAGTACAGACAAAAAAGGCAATAAAATAGATATTTCCTGAATCAGATGCTAACTCTGGCGTTATTGGAGATATGCTGTCACTATGTACACAAGACTCCATTGAAAAAAATGATAGTTTACGTTTACTGAGTAATTGCAGAGTTCATACAAGAAATTAACAAATAAAAATCAACAGGCTGCATTGTATCACGTCTCCCATTGTTTCGGTACATTTTTATTCGCAAAATAAATAAAACAGAAAGTTATTTCAGTTATAAAAGTCGGTTGTTTTCCTAGCAAGTCAGTAGCGCCTTTGAACCTCGCATTTTGGCTAACACACACGGCTAAGCTAACGAGCTAATATAGTAGTGGCGTGTTGTGCTACTTTCACCTCGATATTACGGAAATGAGGATCACCAACGATCACCACTGATTGCCACCATTAAAACCTAATCGTGAGAGAGTCTTAGATTTCCACCCCGGTGGCAAAGCCTGGAATCCCTCGTACCAAACTCGGGATACCGGACACCAACAGCACGGGATCGAATCCCGAGCGCAGCTCTCGGGAACAAACATGTGGATGATGATGGACTACGCAGAGCGAAAACCGTCGTAAAAGATACATTACCTACTATTTAGTCAGAAAGAAAAAACTGCAAATACCTCCAGTGTCGGTCCCGCTGCAGCTGAAAAATCAAACCTACAATATCCTTACATCAGACCGCCATGTTAATGCATAGGCATAGTGGTCTACACCGCCCCCTGTCAGGACAAAGTGGAATTACGAGAGATTCGTTTCCACATCACTGGTGCCCAAAAGCTGTACTTAAGTAGCCTCGGAGAAGCACTTCTTGAATATATTTTTGCTCAAGTAAAAGTAAAAAGTAATTTCTGTACTAGCATATTTGTAGTAAAATATTCAAAGTATAAACAAACATATTATTACTACTGCTGTTGCAAAGTTTCATACATATGGCAGACATACTGGATTTTGAGGAATTTCCAAGTCAAATTTTTCAATTCAGGGGCCATTTAATTTTTTTTTCCTGGTGATTATATCAAAGATGATATAAAGAGCCAACTTGAAGAAGGGTAGACATATATTTGTACAGTTTCACCTAATAAATTAGGCTTAAAATGACTAAATCTCAGAATCAAATATTTGCCTTATATCTATAAGAATTTGAACAATTATTATTTTTCACATTACCACGGGAACTCACTAGAAAATTTTTTGTTGTTACAATAAAGAGAACATGGTCAATATCTTTCAAAATGTGAGTTTTCTAGATCAGGAATCCAATCTATGAAATGAAAAATGCAGGTCACTGAAAATGAAAGAGGGAAAAAAGTAAACTTTTTGCAGAGAACGTGTATATAAAAGTCAAAATTGTAGTTTTGTCCTGAAACACAAACAACACCTCACAAACATTTAAAATTCTCAGTGGGAAGCTCTTAAAACAAATTCATTCAAGACTTGACTCTATAGTTTGGTTTGAAAATAAATGTGCAAAATGCAGAAAACAAGAAGAAAATACATTAATTAACATTTCATCAGCTGAAAAAAATATATCTGTTAAACATTAGCGCTAGAAATAACTGAAATAAACATGTCTAACAACAGTGGATGTAAATTGCAGAGGACATGAACATTCATCTAATCTATCAATATCAGGAATACATTAGGAGACAATAACAAATCTGGAAACAGGACATTTTAAATTATTTTTTCCCTTCATCAGTTAACAAAATGTAATCATGCAGTCTAAAAGTTTTTGTGATTTGTGTTAGAAATAACAGAATTTCTGCTGTGTGTGAACTTTATGTAGCTGTAGACTTAATCTAATATTAGGATCAGTTGGAGTAGAGGAAACTAATCATATTTAATCTCTTTTTGTGCTTTTGACACTGAAAATATTGAAGAATAAAACTTAACGTGCTTTTTTTGTTATCAAGACCAACACAAACAGAAGTATAACACATTCGTTGGGGATGAAAATGTTGGAAAAGTCTATTTTACACATAAGAGAAAGGCATTTGACTTTAAGAAACACACTTACTGAGTTGGAGTGCTACTTTAATATTTCTCCTGTCTTTCATCTGATGAAGCCACAGATGTAAATAAAACAAAATGGGGTTAGACGGATCAAACGTATGAGGCACAAAGTGTTGTCAGAGAGAACAAAATACGTTCTCAAATAAAATATGCTGACATCCTCACGTTGTGTTGAACCAACTTTACCTTCTACGGTTAACAACAAAGACAGGAAGGTTTTAAAAGAATTAGACATTAAAAATCTGTGAAAACGTCCAGATAAATGTTGTGACTACATTTAGTGTTAAGTCCACAACTTCATGCTCTACGTCCTTCATCAGCTCAAAGTTTTATTTGTAGTACCTTCTTGTTGTCGTCTCATCTTTAGTAGGAGTAGCCGTCTGTTGCATCATTTATTTTAGCAGCTGATGCAGGATCCTATCAGGCATTTCGCCATCATTTTGCAGCGTCAGCATGCGGCTCCATGATGTCAGGCTGTTTCAGGTTCCACTGGTCAATCTGGCGCTGTGTGCCATGAAGCCCGGCTTCCACCTCACTGCTGCCGAAACCGAAGCAGTCCGTCTGTTTCCCGTCCACCATCCCGGTTTCTCCTATCGTTTCTCCCTTTATCCTCCCGTTGACCTCCATTATCTCATCGCTGTTCTCCTCTGATTTGATCACGTCCACCATGTGCATGTCGATGTGTTCCGGACCCAGCACGGCTTCCTTGCGGTCCATGTCCAACCACACCGGTCCAGCTGGAGGTTCTAGGGAAGTGTAGTGGAGTTCTGGTTCATCTTGTGAGTGGAGGTTCTGCTGCTCCGCGTGGAGGAACTGGGTTTGGTGCTGCAGGTGATGTAGAGGCTGCAGTGGATGCTGCAGGGGCTGCTGGTGGTGGTGGTGGTGATGATGATGATGATGATAATGGTGATGCTGCTGCTGGTGCAGGTGGTGGAAGTGGTACTGGTCAACAGTTTGCTTATTTGCATGGACTGACTCTTTTGGTTGGTTCTTGAGGAACTTCTCAAACTTCTTGGAGGCTTTTTTGTTTGTTACAAACCAGTCCTGTTAGGTCATAAAGCAAAGATATAAGTGAAAATCAAATGGTTAAGTAAGAATGGAAGCAATTACTATTAATTGTCGACTATAATCACCATCACTATCTACAATAAGTTTGAAGAATTCTGAGTTAATATGAGTTACAACATTTAATTTCCCGTTGGAATCAATAAAGTACTTAATTTTGAATAGAATTTGATTTAATATTTTATTAGATTAAAATTAGTTCCAAACGATTAAACATCTGTTTAAGCCTTCTTGTAGTGTTGTAGTTTGGCCGCCATCCAGCAGAGGGCACCGCTGGTCACCCTTAGGCGCAGCCTTTGTTATAGAAATTAAAGATGGCGGCTAACCTAGAACGGCAAAGAGAAACGGTCCAAGCAGAGTTCGGTGCGGGATGCAAAATGCACTGTAAGCGGTTCTGTTCTAAAATATAAATACTCAACAAGTTACTTAAGTTTCACTTTAATGGCGATGATTCACCCGAGCTGCGTGACGGAGCAGCTTCTCAGCTTAAGGCTGAAAAAATTGAATATGGGAAAAAACCTTTTGCAACGTTGATTTTTGTAGCATCCCTTCAGGAGTAACCAAACGGTGTTTATGCATGAACGTCTCTCTGTTCGCGGGGTATTGATGTGAGAAAACCACAACTTTCTATTTATTCAGTTAGTATTTTATACAGCTGATACAAAATGTTAAAATTTAATGATGTTTTTTTTAATTCACCATATTATGAAAGATTTTGCAATTTATATAATGAAAAGGCAACCGATTTTCTTAATCCATAAAAAGCTCAGGTTTTAAGAAAATGGCTGCTTGGCTGATTAATATGACCAACTTCAGATTAGCTCAGTTGATAATTTGCATCACTAAAGCTTTTCATTTTATTTTACATTACGTTATCTGCTTCCTGCACTGAACAGTTCACCCAGAAGAACTGCTTTTCTTCAAGAACCAAGAAACATCTTTTCCCCCCCAAACTAATTCTCAAATTAAATCTGTATATGACCATAAAGTTTTAATCTGAAATCAAATCTTTTCTGAACCCTTCTGAGCCTATCAACTGATATAATAAGACAAATTAATACAATGGAGTCATCAGCATAAAGCCTGACCATAATGGGACAAAAAAGCATATCCAAAGCAAGAAACTTGGTAATTTATTATTACCTGTGAGTGGACTGAGTTTATGTGATATTTCACTCCACTTTCAGAATTAAACTCCTTGTTGCAGATCAAACATCTGTATTTTCCAGCCTCAAATTCACCCTGAAAAAAGACAAAACAAACCTTAACCTTCACATAAGTTATTAAATACTCTAAACAATACACTATTACTTTTTAATTCAAAGTTTATATTTTATTTAGGGTTATAAAAACAGAGAAGGAAGGAAAATATGCTGATTTGTTATATTTCATTTATTCCAAGATTTAACTGAATTTGTTGGAAATTATCTTTCTAGACACCGAACAGATGGTGTACCTTTGTGCACAGTCCCAGGTGAGCTTTCAGCCCAGACACACTGGTGTATGTGCAGTCACAACCCTGAGGACAGAATATAGTGCAACACATCACATGAGTTTCACTTTACTGATACTGAAACATTGTATTTTTTAAAGTTGGTATAGGTAAAGTAGAAAAAAAAACATTTTTTGAAGTGTAAATCCAAAAGTCTGTTATTACTTCATGGTGATATTTCTATGGATGGAGGAAATGTGAGTTTAAATGAATAAAAATCCAATAATATTTTTTAAAAAACACCACATGTGAAATGAACCCAAGGCTTTAATATGAGGTGCAACATCTGTAAAACATGCAGAGTATATCCAGAAAACTATTTTTTGGTGCTATTGCCCCTGTAAATGGTTTCTACCATCTGGTCCAGGCTGGCAGTACCTAAGCGCAGCTCGAAATAGATTGCAAATAAATCATCAACTTCATTTTTAATCAGATTAACTGTTCAGGTTTAAAATGTAATTCTAGTAAACGTCAAACAAAAGTGTGTCCTACTTGGTTAGGGCAGTGAACTTTCCTCTGCAGCTTCACCTCATTCTTCCACTTCCTCAGCACCTCTTGGCTGAACGCCGGCAGGCCAGGTCGGGCGTATTTCAACTGGAAATGGCAACAAAATGAAAAAATTAGAGCCTAGGGGTTTCCATAAAACCAATTTTTGTGATCAATAACATTCTTCATGCCTTCTTATCGTCAGGCACAAGGTCTGACTGAAACTTCCTCTTGGGCCAGTCCTTTGGCAGTTCATTGTTGGCGATCTCAGCCAGGTGGAAGTTGGCCACCTGTGCAGAGGCGCGCTGCACTCTGCCGCTGGGCGTCCGCTCTGGGTTAGCCTCCCTGTGGGCTTTCAGGGCCTCATCCTCTTCAGGCTTCTGGGGCGTCTGGAAGGAACGAGTGGAAGTCTTGATCAAAATGCGACATTAGCAGTAATTTATGCAACAAATGACAAATTACTGAAGTGACAAATTACTGTAAATGTGTAAAGTCAGCTTACAGGAGCATGCTCTGACTTCAGGTGGTACTCTAGACCAGCCTTGGATTTGTACGCTTTCCCACAGTGGGAGCAATTCAGCAGCAGCTTCTCCAGCTCAGACTCTTCCTTCCCACACTTCTTCATGTGGTACACGTAGCCCATGATGCTGGTGAAGGCAGCAGTGCAGCCCTGGGAAATAAAAGGTATTTGTGAGTCTTGTATGGTTTTAAAACAGACCAAACTGCAATGTGATCAACGCCTCACTTCTTTAGAGCATTTCAGTTTGCCGAGTCTCTTCAGGATTTTACGCAGTTTGTCTTTGATGGCGCGGTCGTCGAGGCCCTTGGTGTCATCAGCTGATGGCTTTCAAGATTAGAAAAGTTAATATCAGCATTCTGGCATTGCAGATATTACAGCACATTTATAAATAACACGTTGCACATGACGTACGCATTATAAATGATTAAATCAAACATTTAAAACTCCTGCAGGTGAAACAAAAACAAGCATGAATGCTGTTTTTTGAGCAACAGAACAATAGCAGTTTTACTTTACAATGTAGTGTGTACAGAAATAAAGAGGACATAAATAATGATCTTACCAGGTTGCTGTGGTCAGCCATGATGTGATACTTCATCCCTGTGGAGGATTTAAGCTGCTTCCCGCAGTGCTGACAGATAAAAGGTTGCTGCAGATTGACAACGCATTTTTAACAAGTTTAATACTTTACACCAAGTACTTAAGGCATAAATATGGTTATATTCCACATGATCTTAATAAATACTTAGGAGTGTATTTTACTGATATTTTTTATGGTAGACTAACACAAGTTGGTGCATCATGTTAAAGTGGAAGGAAAGTAATAACATGTATGTAATTAATTAAAATTAATCAGTTAAAGTCACTTTAATATGTGATTTTAAAAGCCGTATATGAAAGACTTGTAAAATATTAATAATTTTACTTTGAGAGATGCCCGCCTCATTTCCGATCTGTAAACTTCGGTTGAGTGAAAAATAATTTTAATTTTAAATCTGCCATGAGTGTGAATAATTCCTGCAATGTTTTGTTTCAAAATGCACACCAAACATTTCAGATTTCTATTTGCGTAAATTATATCCTTTTCATTGTCACCTTTCTCACAGTTATAATCCACTCTTGTTCTATCACATGAAATCCCAACAAAATTCACTGAATGTTTCAGTTGGAATGGGACACAGTTTGAAGTGGCATAAATATAAATGTAATATATATAATATTTATAATATAAATTTTTCAGGGTAGTGTTTGAAGCCTCACCAGTCTGCAGTTCTCCATGTGTTTCTTCAGCCCCTCCACAGTTTTCCTGCTCACACTTTTGCATTTGGGACACGTCACTCTCCCTTTGGCCACAATCTGGAGCTGCCAGCGCTCCTCTTGGCTTCCTGGAGACGGAGCACAGCAAGAATAACAATAAAGTTTTACTATCAGAGACGGAAATATCTGAATACCAAACCAACAGATTATCTGTGCATCTAATGAATGCACATAATGCAAATTATGGATACTTTTATACAAACATTTAAGGATCAAGTTTATTTCTCAAACTGCATGACTACTTCCTGGATCCAGGTGACATTTAGTTTTAATACTAATCAAAATTTTTTAAATTAGATCATTTTTAATTAAGCTGTTCTCACCTGGAGGGTAGGTTGGAGGTTCCTTCTTGATTGGAAGAAGGATGGGTTTCTGATCTTCATTCATTTGGACAGTTGAGCTCCTACTAACACTGACTGCATCTAAAATTGAGATACATGAAATACGTTTCTTTACTACTGCATTAGATTTATGATTTAATGTGATCTCAGCTGAATCCAAATCAGCTCTGTAAAAAGTTGAACCTGTTGGACAGGATGGAGACCTACAGGACATGCTGCCCTCTGGTGGTGGAAGGAAGTTATTTACAGCAGGGCTTGGCTCCACTTCTGCTCTCTGGACCTTCTTCATGTTCAAGTCTTTGAAATATAATATGAAAATAACATTGAGCTACCTTATGTAACAAGCTTGTTCCATATGAGAAACATATTCTGGTGCTTACCGGGTCTCCAGATGTTTCCTCGCTCCCTGTTTGAGTCGCTCCAGACTTGCTCATCCTGGCTTCGGCCGTTTCCCCACCTTCGCTCTGGTCCGCCGGAGGATCCGTCTGTTCCTGGATCCCTTCCACTGTTCCAGGCCTGATCCTGGCTTTGGTTTCTCCCCACCCCCCATCCAGACTCGGGACCTTGCTCCTGGCTCGTGATCCAAGCCTGATCCGGTCCAGGATGACCTCCATCTCTGTCAGGAATCCATGTTTGGGGTTCTTCTCTGCCTGGAGTCCAGGGTTCAGGGCCTCGCTCCCTGCTGGAGCTCCAGGTCTGTTCCTCAGGCTGCGGCTGCTCCCGGCTCGCCTCTGGTCCATCAGGCCATTGGTCCTTCCCCATCTCTCTTGGAGGCATGTTTATGGACCTTTCATCTGAGCCGTTGGCCAGGCCACCTGATGACATCACAGAGCAGCTGGTGGTCGGATAATCCACAGATCCCAAGGAAACATTCTGGAGGTCCTCATACCTGGTATGAAAACAAAATACATATTCTACAAACCTGTGACAATGTAACGTTTTCTCATTTTTTTAGTAAAAGGTGACGTATTATGCCTCCTTGAACAGGTTAGGAAATGTCTATTGGTATATACAAAACATTATATTACCTTTTTTGCACAACAATGACATTTTAGTCCACTCAGTTTTGCCTAATTTGAGCTCCTTTCAGAATGAGCTGTCACTGTCGCTATAAATCCAGTAAGCTGCTGCTGGCCACGCCCCCCAACTCAACAATTACAAACCAATGTGTTATTATGCAACTGTACATCTTTGAAAAGCAGAATTGAAGCCTCCTGCACAACCAACAAGAACGCAGCAAGTGGTTTCTGAATAAGTCAACAAAACACTTGTCATGTCCAGCAGCCATTGTACAGCGCATCTAGAGCAGTAATACCAGCTAAACAAATGTGCTGCGTAAATTAAGTGTTTTTATATCTTCTCACTTTCTCCACCGGTGATGAAGTGCAACACATTCTGTACCCAGAATGCAATTCAGGCACATTTTATGGTATGAGAGAAATACACCTGATGTGTTCAGACATGGCTCATCAACTGGTGCTCAGTTTCTAACCACATAAATTTGAGCTTTTTTAGTAAAACATTCTGAATTAGGTGAGTAATTAACATAATCTGTGTCAGAAAAAAATATACTTTCAAAAAAATGCACTTGCATTTGCTATCTGGCCATATTTCAAAGGTTTTACCTTTTTTTGCTGCAAGTTCTTTTCATCTTTACATCGTTTTGATCTTGAGTCTCTTCATCCTGCAAAAAACAAACAGAACTGTGAGGATGAAGCCTGGACAGTCGTACAAACTCATAAATCAGAACTTTCAACATAAATAATGTAATATAGAAAAAGCTACAGGATGCAATCGTTTGTCTTTCTTACCTCTGGATACTCAAACGTATTTAGTTCACCTTGTCTGTCAGGAAACCTTTGGACAGCTGATGTTTAAAGACACAAAGTAAGTTCAGTTAGCTGGACAAAATGTGGGAATATAAAAATAAATTCCTTCTTTATCGCTCTACCTGGACATGGAGGTGAACTTCTGGCTTGTGATTGGACAGGTTTCCTTTTCCTCGGCACATACAGAGGTGACATATCCCCTCCGATGTGGGCGGGGTCCATGCTACGAGAGCCAAGCCCTCCACTGAAGAAATCAGCACTGCAAATAGAAATAATGGAAGAAACATTCATGGACTTCAATTGTTATTACCCAAAATATGCCAGAAAATTTTCTATTTTCATGAAAGATTAAGTTTAATTTATCTTCAATTTCTAATTTGAAATTAATTCAGATTGTTTTATATATTGTTTTGCAATTTTTACAGAAATGTACTGTGAATTGTGAACCACTAAATAATAATGACACATTATTGAGAGAGAATATACAGTTAAGAAAACTCAGTATTTTTTTATGTCAATTTTATTTATTTAAGACTTTATAAAATATAGTTCCATGAAAATTCTTCACCAGTAATAATAAAAACAAGTATCAATTAAATAATCAACAAGGAGTGATAAGAAAGAAAAGAATCAAGTTGAAACAGTTGAAAGGAACATTTAGCAAAATAAATCAAGTGCAAGGCAGGAACCCTGAGGATCTCCATCTGTAAACAAGGCTGCTCCTGCTGATAAATGAAAGGTTCAATCTCCATAAGTCCTGCTTCACTTATTATGATCAGAATAATAAAATACATAAATGTCTTTAAAAATATATAGTTTTAGGAATTAGTTGCCTGTACTGAACAGTATTCCTTAGGTTTGATGTTCAAAGTTAAGCTACAAACATAATGGAAGTGTTTTAATAACCTCTATAATACATTTTCCATATAATTACCATTACAATAGGATATAATGATCTTGTGTTATTGCAAATACATTCTTCTGTGAACAAGAAACTGACTTGAAGGAAAGGAATTAATAAACTATTTTTCCTTTCAATCTTTAAATAATTTAAAACAAACAACCCCTAAATTAATAACATATTCATTAAACATCCCCATATGTGATTACCAGGATTGTGGTGCACCTATTCAACTTTATATAAAAAAATGACAATATATAAAATTTGTTTGGTGTCTAAAAATATTTCATTACAAAATAAAATAGAAGAATTTTTTAATGTCTAGACATTCCTTTGATTTGTTATCATATACATTTAAACTGAGAATCGTCTTGAATTAAAGTCTAATTTCTTTTGAAACAGAAATCTGCATTTCAAAAGGAGTGCTGAATGAGACTAATGAGGTGTAGAAAGTTTTAGAAAATCCACACTATTCATGGTTATAAAAGTTAACCATCTGTAAACAGAATAGGGGATAATTCTGAGGGAAATTATTGCTCCAGAATATTTAATTTTTTTTTTAGTATTTTGGAAATTATATTCGTATGTAAATTTAGTAGAGTTCAGAAGGCATAGTATTTCTTTCAGAAAAAGTTGTGATGAATGATGAACGCCTGATGATTCACTTTCAGCTCCTGTTGTGTTTACACTCTGCATTTGCATCCCATCTGACATGTGAGCTGTTTGTGACGGATGTGCGCATATGAGGCCAGTCTGCTCCGTTTCAACAACACTGACATAAAATGTGAAAGAAAATTGTAAATTGTTTAAAATGAATTTAAAAAAGTGAATAGTATGACGTTTTACACTAAACCTGGTCAGAAGAGAGCCATTTTTGCAAAGCTGAGAATAAAAAATGATCTCTGTCCACCACCATCTGTGTCTGGGTGGATAAAAGAGAGAAAAAACAAAAAGATTTGGATTTCAGACGACGAAAACGAGAAAAGCAGAGCTTGTGTCAGACATCCGATAAGCATTTCGCCCCCATACTGAGGCTCCACTCCTGACCGCCTTTCATTGTTTCTTAACGGGGTGAGAAATACCAGAGAGCCTACCGTCCTACAGCCCAGTCCCTCTGCAAGGACGGCCAGCCTCCATGTCTTCCAGCCCGGCCTCCTCTGTCGCCTTTTCCCCGGCAGAGCAGCCGCCAGGCGGGCTAACATCAAGGACAGGCCCGGTCCCTGGATGAACACGGAGAAAACCTAAAGCTGTGGCTGCACCTACATATGGACCAGCGCACTCACACGTAGGAGTATAGCAGCCACTGGATGCGTGTGTTGTTGTGCGGAACGCCCTCCTCCTGCTGGAGAGAACAAATAAGACCCGCATCTGCTGCTGCGTTCAAGGCCTGCGGGACATACCGCAATGCAAACCCTACGAGGAGGATTAAGTTTACCGAAAAAAAGAGAAATAAACTCTGACTTTAATCTTAGAATTATGACTTTTGAGTTCAAAAGATGAAAGTCGGAATTCTGACTTCAATCTAAGAATTATTAGTTTTCATCTCTGAATTCCGACTTTTCATTTCTGAATTCTGACTTTTCATCTGAATTCTGACTTTTCATTTCTGAATTCTGACTTTTCATCTGAATTCTGACTTTTCATTTCTGAATTCTGACTTCTGATCTCAGAGAATTAAAGTCCAAATTCTGAAAAATATAATAAAAAAATAAATCTGAATTATGAGTTTTAGTTTAGTTCCTTGCAAACCACCAGACTTTCATGTTTAGTGGTTTTCAGCAAAATTAGCCTTAGTTGTGGGTTGTTTATCATATCTGTGTTGCCATGTGATGGACTCCTCTTCCAATCTTGCACGGATAAGCAGCTGTAGATAATGGATGGGTAATATATTTCATCTTCATACAGTTTTTTATTCAGTTTGACTGAAGAAGCTAAGACAAACTATGCAAAACTTTGTAAGTAGCTAAAGGAACACTGCAAGAACAAGGAGGAAATCAAGAATTCCTGTCTCATAATTTTCTGCCTGTGTAAAGCACTTTTATATTAAAATGTTATGTTTATTTTGATCTAAAACTTGTCAAATAAAAACTATTTGTCTTTTCAGAACTCGTGTTTGTTTGTTAAATAATGGACAGATGATTTGGATCACTAGCAGAAAACTTGATGTTGGACTGGAGGAAAAAGCATTTCTCAGATCCTCTTTTTTAAATTCACATTTTGCATGTTTTTGCACTTTGATTTGAGTTTCTCCTGATTCTATAAACAGCCCAAGCACTTAAAAAACCCACACACTCATTTTTTGCAATAAGTTGTTTTTGGTGTCTGGACAATGAGCCGTTTCAAAAACCTTCCAAATGTAATGTCCCTGCCCGTTACCTAGCAACCCAACCCTGAGCTTCAGGATGTTTGACCAGCTGATTTTCACTTCCATATGTGCTGTACAATGGCTGCTGGAAAAAAACAAGCGCGTTGTTATTGACTTACCATTCAGAAACCACTTCCTGCTTCTTGTTGGTTGTGCACAAGGCTCTACTTCTGCTTTTCAAAGATGTACGGTTGCTTTATTATGTTGACTAAAATCTCATCATCTAAGAATAATTTTAGTGCAAAAATGTAATGAACTTGTTTTTTGTGAGGCCATCCTAACCTGTTCAAGGAAGCACAATATGTCACCTTTAATATATGAATTCCAGATACTGTTAATTTTCTAGATATGTATTCTTTCTTAGGTTTCATTCTTCTTCTGTTTTCCACATTGCTTTCTTATTTCACTGTAGCACATTTGCAAGAAAGATGCAAACCCTACAGCACAAATCATGATGAGAAAACCATTCAGTGGGTTAAATTGTGAAGAAAAAAAAGAACTTCATATGGTGTTTATGCTGAGAAGGTTTGTGAAAGTGATTCAGTGTTTACCACTGAAGTTGGAGCATCATGACGACAGCAGCAGCAGTGAGCAGCACAGAGATCATGGTTCTCAGATGCTTCTCTGCAGAAGCTGCTCTTATTTTGCTACCGTGTTTAAAATATTTTTTTTCTTATTATATTAAACTGATGAAGAAGAATATATATAAAAAACTTATGGTGGATGTAAAGAATTAAAAATCAACCAACATATTCTGTCGTAACTATTTTAGTCGTCTCTGTTCCTTCCTTTTTTCTAAAAATTTTCTCCTCAGGTTATGTACGTAGGCCCGGGGATTTCATTACATTTTAACACATAATTTCCACTTAACTGTACAGCAGACTAACTTCCTGTTTCTTATCTTTCACACTTGGTCTGCCCGCCCAACCAGCACCTCTGCCTTTGCAGTTATTTAGAAGACATGCTCGCTCAAAGTGAAAGTAAAAGTGCTTCTCTAACTGGTTTAGCTTTACTGCAGTGAGGATGAATCAGAAAACCAAGAAACAATCAGGCTGTATATAAATATCTGTAGTAGTGTAGGGTGATCCTCATCGGGGTCCTGAGTCTCGGATGCTTCGAAGAGGAACCACTGGAAGGTATTTTCTGCTTTTTTGACTCAGTGAATGTATGTGCAGAGCAGCTGATTCCACTTTGATTGCAATGACGTACTTAGTTTCTTATGCATGTTCATATTTTCATTTTCAAATGTCAAACAGTTCTAACCGACACTTTGTCTCGTTCTTTTTACGCAGAAACATGTCCCAGCAGCGAGAAACTGGTGAGGAGATCTAGTTTACAGATTAAACTCAGGACAGGGGCCACACACAGAACATTTTATGCAAATAACAACCGTCTGTTGGTGGAACAAAACACACTCAGGCGTCAAGGTTATGAATGACTGTGCAACTTCCTTCCTGTTTTGGAGGCTTCTGCTGTTTTTTTTTGTTTCAGGGTTTGAGCTCTTTAGTTTTCAGCCACAGCAGGCAGCAGGTTCACACAGCGGGGCGGCTGCAAGAACCGAGGAACTTTTAGATAAATATCCAACCTTTAGATATGACTGAGTATTCTGTATTAAGAGTTTAGCAGCTGAAATCACCTCAAACTGATCAGAAGAGCTTGATTTAGGAAAAATGACAAATGTCTGAAGAAGTATTCTATAAATGTGATTATGACCTGTTGATGTTTTTTACAGTACATATTTAAAATATATTTAATGTAGTTTCCATCCTTTGGATGGAAGGTCAATACAAACAAAAGCTTGAATTCACTGGATTATTGCTTTCTAATTGACCAATAATTGAAAACTGAAGCTGATCTGTGATATTGACAGAAGTTTAGGTAATTTACAAAAATGTTTGAAAGCTGTGGATGGGTGCAGAAATACAAAAGAGAATCATATGTTTGTTTCAGTTCCCTTTTGATTCAGTGCATGAGTAGATCGATGAGGCACAAGCAGAAACAAACCCTGAAATGGTGATTAATTTAGATTAAAGGTTTGCTCTTCGGCCTTGTTTCTGTGTTTTTGCAGACATGGATTAGCTAGTAATATTATGCAAGCAGAAAACGCCCCGTCTCACACAGCAAACTTAATATCAGTTGATCTCAACAAATTCTTATCTGTTTGCTCTTATGCAGTTCAGAGGTGGTGCAAGGTTGAAGACAAATTTATTTCTCATTTATTTCTTGAAATTCTTTTGTTTGCAAACTTATTTCATTACCCAATTTAGGTAAGAAATTGTTGTAGCTCTGGAAAACAAACTGAAAAAAACACAAAAACAAGTTAAAGTACCATAAAAAGTTGGTGTTAATCAGTGTTGGTTCTAACTGAATCTTATTGTCTGTTGATGTTTAGGCTTGGGGAAAAGGTTTTATGTCTTAGTAGCAGGTAAAACCAACGGGGCTCATCGCTCCATCGTTGACAAGCTGAGCAGCGCAGGCCAAGTTGAAGCTTACTCTCCTACAGACTGTGACTACGTCCTGCTGATCTGCCCAATCGCTTCACGCGTCCTGACAGACATCACTGAGGCTCTCAGCAAGGCTCCGAGTAAGACTGCTTCACATTAATGGAAAATATTCATCAGTTTGTGAGCTTATGCTAAAGCAGACTTGGTTTACACAGCAAATAATGATCCAAAAAAACACCAGAAACTCCATCTGTTAGTGGCTCAAAAAATGGAAAAAAGGAATGGTCTAGTCAAAGTACAGATGTAAATCTAATTCAGATAATGTGACATGGCTTTAAAGCAGCATTTCACCCTAAAACCTTTCAATATGGCCAAATTAAAATAATACTGCAAACAAGGGTGAGGTTGAATTAATAAGTAAAATCATTAAAAATGTCTTTTTGTATTTATCTCAGGTTTTCTTTGTCTAATTCTAAAATTTACTGGATCTGAAACATTTAAAAAAGTAGGAAAAAAAAGAAGATTTTTTTAATTTCATGCATGACAACAAAGTTATCCAACTCATAAAATTAGTGAAAAATGTACCAAATCTGGGTTCCATTTATCTGTTAAAACTGACTGTAAGGAACTAGAGTACAATGTTATTTAAAAAGTGTGTTATGTTCATGTTTTCTGTGTTTTTAGATGGTAAACCCATCGTTCTGGTGGTGATGCATCACACATTCGACCCCAACCACGTCGTAGCTGAAAGCAGGAGGCAGGTGCAGCACCAGAACGTCCGCCTCACCGTGGATTACTTTTTCCATCAGGATAAAATCCTCCACTGTAACCGTAACGACATATCATGGCATGAAATCCAGAGGTTTCTCAGCCTTCCAATTTCCAGGGTAAATATTGATTTTAATGTAATCATTTGCAGTGGAGTGATGACTTTACTCACTTTGTTTCTGTTCTTTCAGAACTCTTTCCTGCAATCTCTGATTGAAGGTAAATACAGCAGAAACCAACATTTTTATTTATTATGTTTTTTTCTCCTGTCTCACTTCAGAACTTTAATTAAATGTGTAAAGGGTAAATATTAATTACAGTTTGATGTGAAGTTCTTAAAAAGCTGATTTCAATCTCAATCAGTTAAGAAGGAAAATCAAAAAGCAGCAAAATTTGTCGCATCAAAGAGGCATGGAGTTAAGAGAGAAGTGAAAGAAAGACAGATGTGTGAAAAATAGATTTTTCTAAAAAGTGATAAATGACGGTGTCAAAATTAGCCATTAGAGGCTAATTTAGAGGAAATTCATTTTATACTTTATTACTGGTTTGTTTTGAAGAGTTGAAGTTAGACCATAAAACAACTACATGATTTTATAGGATCTTTGTGATGTTTTAATTTGAACTGCTTTTCTTTAATGTGAATCTAACCAAATATCTCTTTGTTCTTTTTGCCCTTTAGGTGCAAAGAAACGGAAAGGTGCTATATTTGTCGTCACTGTCCTTGTTGTGTCTGCAGCTGTTGTCACGACGTCCATCTTCATGGTTGTAACACATAGATATCCCTGACCGGCATCAGCTGATTCGATTCTTTCTTTAATAAATTTTTAGTTTGTCTGAAAAGACCTCATAGGATGAAAACTTTATTGTTGGATGAAGAGATGGAAAGGAAGAAAATCTGATCACTTTTTATAACAGCAACGCATCAAAAGAGTTAATTTCACATATTTATATCTACAGATGACCTAATAAATACATTATCCTTGTAGGTTAATGTAAATGCTGCTTTAGTTTGATTTTATTAATGCAGAAGTCACATTACACATTTGTTACAAATAGAAAGTCTTTAAACATCTTCATCAGCTGGGACTTGGTCAAATATTTAGGATGTGTAAATATTCAAAGATCTGGAGAATTTTTATTTAAACTAAGTGGATTTCTGCAGTATTTATATTGGTTTTACCGTGAAGAATGTAAAATAAAAATGTTTTAAAACCTTTCTCTGTGTTTTGTTTTATTTTTTGCATCATTATTTGGGCTTTAACAGGAAGTAGACGGGGTTTCATAATCAGTTTTCTTTCTCACTCCTATTAAAAAGCCAAGACATCCAGAAAGCATGTGAATGTTTCACCCATATCTAAATTTTATTATTAAATTAAAAAGGAATTTAAGTTGTAAAGTTATGCTTGCAGTGGTTATTTTATTGTTTCTTTGCATTTCCTTCTCACAACTCAACTCCTTCAATAATAAAAGAAAAACAGTATTAAAACTCTCTCCATATATTTTTATACTCTAAAAATATACCACAATGATGACGTTATTGTTTAAGAACATAATAATTACTGACTTGATGTAGGACTCGGTGGAGAGTTTTATTGCCTGTCGTCTTTGTCTCAGTGTTGGATGATGAGGCATAATTGACTCACTTGTCTGTCATTATGCTGTTTGTTTGCATTATGATGCATTAATTTATTTATGTTGCACTTTTAAAAACAGGTTGAAAACTGAACCAAAGTGCTGTACAAAAATGATTACACAATAGAATAAGTTGATCAAAAGACAGAGACAAAATAACAATACAAAAACATAATGAGTAATACTGAGAAGTAAATAAAATAAAAACAAAACATCACAACAGAAAAGTTACAGTATCAGGCCTCAATTAAATGTAAACAAATAAAAATACATTTTCCAGGTAAAATGTATCTGGAACAGTAGCAGTGAAACCTCGATCTCCTTTTCTCTTAAGTCGAGTTCGCAGGACTTTCAGTAGCAGCTGATTATTTTATCTTAAAGTTCTGGACACAGAGTGAAGTTTCAAAAGATAGTGAACAAATCATGTTCAGAAAATAAACCCTTTCTTGTCATAAAAAAAAAAGATTTTTGTTGAATAGAAAATGATGCAGAAGTTTCACATCAAGAGCATTTGGCTTAGAAGAAGCAAGACATGTTTCGGCCACAAGGTGGCACTGTAGTTTTTGTAAATAGCTCATTTCCTTTATATATTTTTAAAACCAGGAATTAAAATAAGAGAAGTGAAGCTGTGGCTGCAGAACACTTAAGTAATAAAATCTGACATCATAACACACAGTAACATGACACTCTTACTTATTACTTGAAATCATCCAATCAGAGAAGTAATACATTCTAGTATTGTTAATAAAAATGCTGTAAGTTAAATGTGCAGTTTAATCAAAAATTGCCTTAGGGAAGAAAATAATAACAGAAAATCTGTGTAATGGACACATTCTGGAAAATATATTTATATTAGCTAAGTTATTGGTCTCATAAGCAGTTTTAGAAAAAATACTGATTGTAAAACTATTTACTTTTCCCTTTTCATTTTATTTTCTTTTCGCTGCTCTGCTGATCTTTTACTATGAGATACTTTACAGAAAATCAGTTTATTCCTAAAATTAAACTGCATCTCGAGTCAGACAATCATCAGTAAAATAATTTGTTTCAACAAAATAGTTTGTTCCTTATCAGCTGTAAAGTGTAACACATATTTAATTGTTTTCTTTCTTTTTTTAGTTTAACTCAACTGAACCTTTAATCTGAAACTGCAGTCATGACAGGAAACTAGTTAAAAAAGCTCCAACAGGAACGACATTTGACACATTAGACTGAGTGAAAAACAAAAAGTTTATTTGAATGTATTTTCAGGAGAGATAATCTAGCACTAATTAGTTTATTTTGTTTACCAGTTTATTTTGCATTAAACCAATATCCATAAAATTGATTTTTTTACATTGATTTAATTATTATTTAACAGAATTCATGTGAACAAATCATCCACCCAGAAAGAGCTACATTATGATATTAAGATAAAAACAAAAGAAGATCATCATGGTTACATCTCACCTTCACTTCCTGCTCAGTTTGAAGACTGTCATGAAAGTCTTGATGTTTCTTATGGATGTTTTTTACTAGTAAATACAACAATTACAGCCACAACTATCGCAATCACAGCAGCTACACCTAAAATCGCTGCTATTACTACTGGGTTCTTCAAATCTGAAAGAGCAAAAGAGAAAGTTTAGATACAGTTAATCATATTTCACATATTTACAATTGAATGGTTTCAAAGTCTGTATTTGTCCTAGAAACAAGATTTATTTACTTTTTACTGAATTTTTGGAACATCCAAGATGATTCTGGATCAAATTCCATGATTTATTATTGCAGCTAGAATCGAGGAGGTCGTCGTTCCAAAACAGAAAGTCCACAGTCAGGACGACGTTGAGGTCATCCACTTGTCTGCTGCTTTCTGCTAAAGCCAGGTTTGCATCGCTGGTGTGATGCAACACGACCAGAATCCCTGGTTTATTGGCTGAATGGAAAAAACAGCAAGAAAATCGAAAAAAACAAACAAAAAACAAACAAAAAACAGATCAATTAGAAAAAGACAAACTTTTTGTTATTTCACACAATGTGTTTTATGTCTGCTTCCTTTAATGAAACTATGGATGAAAGTAAGTTATCTGCGTATATTGTACCAGTTTTGAAACATTAATATCCTACCAGGAACTCTGGCCAGGGCTCCACTGATGTCTGCTGCAACACGGGACACGATGGGGCAGAAAACCAGGAAGTAGTCGCATTCTTCAGGAGAGGAAACTTTGGTTTGGCCGATGTCTCTAATCATTTGAACAAGGCATCTCTGAGCTCCAGTTTCCACTCCCTCAACAATGACAAAAAACTTTTTCCCCATTTCTGCTGCAGAATGAAACATATTATTTAAAACATTCATAAACAACGAAGGAGCTTCAGAAATACTTTATGTGACAAAAATATTCATTTTTCTTGCATAAATTTAAAGCCACATTTAAACTATGAAAAGATCTGCAGGAACCAGTCGTTTTTAGTAAAAGGTATAAACATATACATTTGTCAACTCATTAATAGATTTTCCTGAATGTTGTATTTTATAATCATTTTTGCTTCTGTAAGTGGACTTCCAGGTTGTTGAACATTAATTTGTAGACATTGCTGTTCTTATCTTCTGTAGGAGGTGAAAACAGCACAAACCTGTTATTGCTTGCTATGTCTGAAATATAAAATATAATGCTCAGCTGAGCAGAGGCAAGCAGCAGAAATACTTTATAGACAAAACTCTGGCACTTCACTGTGATTTTGTAAATGAGACAAATAAATCATTTATTTTATCTTTATTTGACGAAGTTAAGTGGTTGAAAGCAATTTCTCATTTATAAACATAAAATGGGAAAAATTCATCAAAGGTACCAACAACTAAAATTAAAAATATTGTAAAAGTGATTTTTTTTTGTTCACCTCTGCATTTGTTTCTATGGAGATGCATTAAAAAAACAGAATATTTAAGTCAACAACATCCAACTTTAACGTAAAACCAAGAGAATCATCTCAAAGTGATTTATTGCAGCTGTTCATTATAACCATCCACTGCCTCAGGAAACAAACAATATTCTACAGGTTTGCAGTTTGAAGTAAAAAAGCATTTTGAAGACTTTTGTTTGGTAATAACTCACCTAATAGACTGATAACTTCTTGTTCATCAAACTTTCCAATGCAGCTGAAGATCCTCAGACTCACTGAAATAGTTTCAGTTTAGAGCAGCCAGTATAACATGTTTTCTTAACAGATAAGAATAAAAGCAGCAGCTCTGAATCTTATTGGACAGCTGGCAATTAGTGCATTAAAATATCACCACTATATTTTTTCCTGCAAGTAATGACTAGATTCTTGATTCATTCTGAAAACGTTTGCAAGTAGAACATTATAAGGATGCAGCTGAAAACAGGAACATCTTTATTATTCAAATGTACATAAAATGTCATCAAAAACATCCTGTAGTTTTATGTTTTCCAGGTATAAATTTACAACCCGAGTCATTCTTCAATAAATGTGACATTAACACCTTCATTTTGATTCAGTTTAGTTATATTGTGTTATCTCAAACAGATCCAATCACTTATGTCATTTAAAATAAAACAAGCTAAATTTTATTTCAATCCAATAAAATCTTTGCTGTCTTCATCAGTGGGTTGGGCTCCTCTGCTGTTATGGAGAGAAGTGGAGTTTTCAAAGACACTGGAAAAATAGTTTCTTATCATTTTATCTTTTATTCTACAGCTGCAGAGTTTTGGTGGAACATTAAAGCTCCAAAAGAAACATTTCTTAATGCATTACAAACCCATTGAATACATTAAATTATTCAATATTTAGTTTATTTCAGTAACACATTTCACTAAGAGAAATGTGTTATAAATATATTTATAACACATTTATAAATATATTTATTCCTGTGTGGAATAAATATATTTATTCCACACAGATTCATGTTTTCAAGCATTTATTGTTGTTAATTATGATGATTTTCAGCTTTAAATTAAAATGTTGAGGTGCAGACCATCTGCACTGACAGCAGTCTTATGTTTTATTTGAAATAACTTAAGAAAAACATCCAAATTAGTTTATATGATTTAAAAGATAAGAAATAAAATTCTGTGCAACATAAATGTATAACAATGCAACATTTATTTACAATAAAATTATTTTTATTGAAACTTCACCTAAGCAGCAGAGAAACAGTTTTCAGACTTCTTGGTACAATATATCATTTATCATCTGAAACTTTAGCACTTTTTAGAGAACAAAGACAATAATCCCATTTAAGAAATAAAAAGGTATTTAAAACATGCTCACAGTTGCCCTAAAACATTTTACAATAAACATGTTAATTACCCCTTACTCTGTGTTTATAATTATGCCTTTACATCATCATGTTGTAACAGAACTAATGTGAATAAATATCCAAGCGTTTGTATCTGAATAATATTGACTTTAAGGCTTCTGGAGATCAACACTCCGCCTGGTTGTTTTTACGAACCAATACAATAATCACCAGCACAACGATCTCAATAAAGAGAATTACACCTAAAATCTTCAGCTGTTTTGTTGTCACATAATTCTTCAACCCTGAAAAAAAAAGAAGATAGTGTTTATATTTCACATATAATTTTATCAGAAAGATCAGAACATAAACAGTTGGTGTAGAAATCAGTTTCTACTTACGTTCTCCGAAGTTTTGAAAGCCAATCTGAAAGAAACAAATGGTACATTGACAATATTTAGCTTCCAGTTTACTGCATGGATACTTTCCAGTATGTTTAATAGTTTAGATACCAGTTGGTTGGAATGTCCAAGATGACTCTGGATCTGAGCCCATGATTTATTATTGCAGCTAGAATCGAGGAGGTCGTCGTTCCAAAACAGAAAGTCCACGGTCAGGATGACGTTGAGGTCATGCACTTGTCTGCTGCTTTCTGCTAAAGCCAGGTTTGCATTGCTGGTGTGATGCAACACGACCAGAATCACTGGTTTATTGGCTGAAAGGGAAAAAAACAAGGCAAAAAAAAAAAGATAAATAAAAAAATGATCAACTTTTGGGTCTGCATTTATTCATTCAATTTTTACAATTGCTGTGTTTCCATTGACCATATATTTTTGCAATGTTGAAAAAACATAATTTTGTAATTATTAATAAGTTTGTTCACATGATAAGTCAAAAAAAAAAAAAAAAAAAAAAATGTTCACTCTTGTATCTCCGAACCCCTTCCTTTTTTTTTTT